>NC_051408.1:39479069-39479456 GCF_015228065.2 Penaeus monodon | reverse complement strand
GGAGGAAATCAGGATAGATAAATATCTGAACAGATATTCTGTGCAAAGCTAAAATTTGGTTCAGTTAGCTTCTACTTTGGCCTATAATTGAAATTTAATATCAAGAATAACACAGGAAGGATTACCTGAGATGGGTTGAACCCGAGAGTACGCGGAGCCTTTTTTTGTGGATCAAAAATTGTGTGAAGCTAAAACGTCAGAGTTGATTTTATCGTTAAGGTATTCAAAAATATAATTCTAGAAGTATATTTCTTGATCAAATGATATACTTTGTATGTATGCTGTTTTATTCTCTGAGCAATCATTCAGGCTCTAGAAAGTAAATTTCTACCCGGGCAACGCTGGGCAGTTTCAGCAAGTGTATATATACAATTATATTTACACATT
>NC_051408.1:39478063-39478916 GCF_015228065.2 Penaeus monodon | reverse complement strand
CTTTACACATAAAAATACTATGAATACATTTTATACTCTTAATTATGATTCAGTAATTTAAGATTTTAATCAGAAGAATAATGTGTAAGAGGTAGTAAGGGAAACAGCTTCTTGTCATTGATTTTTATTCGATTCATATTATTTTTCACGTAAAGACAAATGACTCATCAATTATTTCTTTCCGTAACTGCCACCAGCGCTGCCACCATTACCACCGCCAAAACCGCCACTCACGCCAACAGCTCCACCGCCAAAACCGCCATTTCCACCGCCAAATCCGCCACTACCTGCGCCGAAACCGCCACTCACACCGCCAAAACCGCCATTTCCACCGCCAAAACCGCCATTTCCACCGCCAAATCCACCATTTCCACCGCCAAATCCGCCATTTCCTCCGCCGAAACCGCCACTACCTGCACCGAAACCGCCAGCACCTGATCCACCGACGCTTGGAAGGCTTCCGCTTCCGAGGAGGATTCCAGGAGCCACGCTGCCTCCTCCCACTCCGCCTCCGCCATTAGCGCCATAACCTCCGGCACCGCCACTTCCACCTCCGAGAGCATTTCCTCCGAATCCACCTCCGTTTCCTCCGAATCCACCTCCGTTTCCACCTCCAAATCCTCCTCCGTTTCCTCCGAATCCACCTCCGAATCCACCTCCGTTTCCGCCTCCGAATCCTCCTCCGTGGCCGCCTCCACTTCCACCTCCGCGTCCACCATATCCACTGTCAGCCACCGCCACATACACCGTCGCCATCAAGGCTACTGTTATCTGTTGATTAACAGGATTTTTTATGTAAATTATTAAAATATTTATACATGTCCTCACATATAGATGGGTACATGCATGCATA
>NC_051408.1:39477559-39477819 GCF_015228065.2 Penaeus monodon | reverse complement strand
TCAAAGCTTTTACATTTTCCACATTCTTACCAGGAGGCTACGATGCATCTTGGTTGTTAGCGTTTGGCCGACAAAGGGATGAGTATTTCCTACCATTTTCGTTCTGCTATTTATACGATGTGAGGCCTATTTCCACAAGGACCAGATTGTGGAACACCTTCATAAACAAATATATGGCCAAGAGCAGAGAGGAAAATGTTCTTATCATACTTGACCTTCGGAGGTATCTTATTGATGAAAAAATGGCAAAATTATAGGAG
>NC_051408.1:39477091-39477535 GCF_015228065.2 Penaeus monodon | reverse complement strand
GCACCTGTCTGACCACTAGGAGCCTTCATTTCCAAACCCATGATATCTTCCGCGTCTTTTTTTTTTTGTTAAATAGGAAAGGAAAACACTCCATTCCATTGCAGTTATAACAAAGTTATAACACGGAGGCTAAATTAGAGATTTATGTTACCTTCATCATTACTACATGAATAATTATATCATTGTTATAGTAGGCACGATCTGTCACAATGAACGGTCTTCATCAAGATCATGGGTAACAATGAAGGTGATCATAAATATAAATCATTAGAATAAATGATAAATAAGCAGGCCTATAACAGATGATAATAAGAACAGGTAATAATTATAATGAAATCTGCAACAATGATAAAATGCAACAACAATAAGAGCAAGAACAGCAAAACAACAGCAACAGTAAGGATAATTATCATTATAGTACAAATATGTTAAGGAAATAAGGAA
>NC_051408.1:39476806-39477036 GCF_015228065.2 Penaeus monodon | reverse complement strand
GGGAGGAAATAATAACGGAACACTGAAACAGTACGTGATGATAAATTACAAAACAGTGATATTACTAGTCGTTATTACTAATGGAGAAATTTCAGTAATCACTTAGCTTTGTTACTTTGTTATACACTTGAAGAAACTTTTTTTTTCCGTATATGAAATTTATACGGTTATCAGTTGCAGTGCGTGAGTCGTTCATGTGCTTGCAAAAGACGTAGGATATGGAACATGAA
>NC_051408.1:39474373-39474484 GCF_015228065.2 Penaeus monodon | reverse complement strand
TAAACAGTTTATAGAGTACAATAATGTAATAGAGATACACTTTATGATCAAACAATAGATTGTATGTAGTTGCAGTTTTTTCTTTGAAAAATCGTTTATGTTCTGGAAATT
>NC_051408.1:39473276-39474037 GCF_015228065.2 Penaeus monodon | reverse complement strand
TCTAAACTGTTGATCATGATTCTGAAGTATAATTAATCTATCAGTTTAAGAATTTGATCTAAAGAACTTCTACTTTTTCAAATCTATGTAAAATAATAAAGGAATAGGTTGTATGGAAACAATTTGTGGTCACAGTTAGATTTTTATTTTATTGATATGACTTCTATATATTTCGCGTAAAGACGAACCACAATTACTTCCTTCCGTAACTACCACCAGCGCTGCCACCACTGCCGCCGCCAAAACCGCCACTCACTCCACCAAATCCACCGTTTCCACCGCCAAAACCGCCATTTCCACTGCCAAAACCGCCATTTCCACCGCCAAAACCGCCATTTCCACCGCCAAAACCGCCATTTCCACCGCCAAAACCGCCATTTCCTCCGCCGAAACCGCCACCAAATCCTGAGCCACCGACACTTTGGAGGCTTCCACTTCCGAGGAGGAATCCAGAAGCCACGCTGCCTCCTCCCACGCCATTAGCGCCATAACCTCCGGCACCGCCATTTCCACCTCCGAATCCACCCCCGTTCCCTCCGAATCCACCTCCGAATCCACCTCCGTTTCCACCTCCGAATCCTCCGCCGTGGCCGCCTCCGAATCCACCTCCGTTTCCGCCTCCGAATCCACCTCCGTTTCCGCCTCCGAATCCTCCTCCATGGCCGCCTCCACTTCCACCTCCGCGTCCACCATATCCACTGTCAGCCACCGCCACATACACCGTCGCCATCAAGGCTACTGTTATCTGTTGATTAACAGGA
>NC_051408.1:39471650-39472337 GCF_015228065.2 Penaeus monodon | reverse complement strand
ACAGTCTTACCAAGAGGATACGATGCATTATGGTTGTTTGTCTTTGGCCGACAAGTGAACTGTATCTCCTGCTATTTTCCTTCTGCTATTTATACTGAGGCCTATTTCCACAAGGTACCTGATTCTGGTATACCTTGATAGAGAAGTACTATGTACTTAAGAGCAGGAAAAAAACAAACAGCAAGAAGAAAGAGGAAAATGATCTTTGTCTTTGTAAAAATGGTAACGTCTTTATTTGGGAAGGAAAGTATACGATAGACTAAAATGAAAAGAGTGATTACTCAGCACTTTATTTTCGAGATTGTTTTCAGTGACTCGGAAAAATTTAGCGCCTGTCTGACCACCTCTGTCCTTGATTTCTAGTTCTGTGGTATTATCCCTTGTTTTTCCGCATTATGATAAATAAAGCTGACAGAGGCTGAAAGTATGTTTTGGCGTTTAAAAAAGGAAAGTCCTTTCCATTGTAACTATACGAAAAATAACACGAGGACTTAATTACAGAAGGATGTGTATTTATCTTCCGTCGTAATAACATCCTTGTGGATACTTAGCAAATAATAAGAAAAGTAGTAAAGAAAATGATAAGAATGGAAATGGAAAGGTTTATAAAGGACACGATGTAATTCATGCGGTTCGATTACATCATCAAAATTACATTTTATTAATTTTCTTTCATAATTTTTACCG
>NC_051408.1:39471135-39471341 GCF_015228065.2 Penaeus monodon | reverse complement strand
CCGTGCAATTCATAAATTAGAATATTACCACTTTTTAACACAAGGAATAGTACAGGGCACGGCTGAGCAAACCTTTTCTCTACTTTCCGTCCTTCCCTTTAAATTATTTACAGAATTTCTATGTATATTCATAGCAGGTACAATAAAATCTTTCATTTCTCTTTCCTGTTAATCCTTCCATTCTTAAAAAAAAAAAAAAACATGCT
>NC_051408.1:39469212-39469655 GCF_015228065.2 Penaeus monodon | reverse complement strand
CTGCATACTAATATTCTGCAGTACAATCAACCTTGTAGTTTAGAATTCTGATCGGAGGAATTTCTACTGTAACTCATTAGTGAAGGTAATGATCAAGATTTTATTTTTCTGTTATTATTAACATGTACGAGGTAGTAATCAGACAGTTTATTACCATTGTTAGGTTTTATTTCGATGTATTTCAGTGACTTTAACGAAATGACAAACGATTTATCACTTATTTTCTTCCGTAACTGCCACCGCCGGAACCGCCACTACCTGCACCGAAACCGCCATTTCCACCGCCAAAACCGCCATGTCCACCGCCAAAACCGCCATTTCCACCGCCAAATCCGCCATTTCCTCCGCCGAAACCGCCACTACCTGCACCGAAACCGCCAGCACCTGATCCACCGACGCTTGAAAGGCTTCCGCTTCCGAGGAGGATTCCAGGAGCCACGCTG
>NC_051408.1:39468886-39468979 GCF_015228065.2 Penaeus monodon | reverse complement strand
ATATCCACTGTCAGCCACCGCAACATACACCGTCGCCATGAAGGCTAGTTTTGTCTGTTGATTGAATAACATTTATTAATGTAACTTACTAAA
>NC_051408.1:39467939-39468346 GCF_015228065.2 Penaeus monodon | reverse complement strand
TCAAAGCCCTAGATATTTCCATACTCTTACCAAGAGGCTACGATACATCATAGTTGTTAGCGTTTGGCCGGCAAAGTGAACTGTATCTCCCTCTATTTCCTTCTGGGTATTTATACGGCGTGAGTCCCATTGCCACAACGTACCTGACTGTGGTGTGCCTTCAAAGACACTGTGCCCTTGAGAGTATAGAAAAAAAGGCAAGAGCAAAGAGGAAATAATAATCTTTATCATACTTTCCCAAATAAAGTGTCTTTATTTGGGAAGATAAAGAGACTATGAAGAGAGGGAGACTGAAACAGAATGATTATTCAGCAACTATTTTTCAGTTTTTGAGTTCAGTTACTGGGGAAAATTTAGCGCCCGTCTGACCACTTCTAGCCTTGACCATTTCTAGGTCTGCGATATTA
>NC_051408.1:39467245-39467382 GCF_015228065.2 Penaeus monodon | reverse complement strand
GGAAGAGGGTGAAAACATGCTTGTCACGCAGAACGGCAAACCAGACTGCACTGGTACTGCCCAATGCACCGGCCTCCTTTCAAGGGGAGAGTTATTACAATGCCATTTTGTATTTACATTTTTTAAAAAATTGCTCC
>NC_051408.1:39464889-39465733 GCF_015228065.2 Penaeus monodon | reverse complement strand
TCATGATATTTGTGTTGTCCCTGTTCGGTTACGGTGATAGTGAAGTATAAGATTTAACAATCCTATTTTTGCACGGAATTTGCGGTTATAGAAGCTGCATGTCATTGCGTCTGAAAAAGGACTTTGATACATCAGTCACAGCACCTCCTTCCAGTTATTAATGTCAATACTGCATACTTGTAAGTACGACTTCTGGTCTTTGTCTCTTTGTAAAGGGCGTCCACACGGTCTTTTTATATTGGTTACCTTGCTATACAATGTTTATCTATCTATCTTTATTATCTAGTGCACAATAAAGGTGTTTCCCCCTCTGTTATGTTACGGAGACCGTGAAATACATGGCTCATCAACGCTATTCATGCAGCAGAATTTGCAGTTATAGAAACAGCATGGCATTATGGGTGATGGCTGTGTCTGAAAGAGGGGAGACTTTCTCCATGATCCACGCCCTTCTCATTGGTGCATTTGTTGGAGATTATACATCCCAGACTAAAAGAAGCTTTGGCAATCTTTACGTCGATGTGTGGCAGAAACAACCTGGACCGGGTTGGGCAAGGTCCTTCATTTTCCCAATATTCACCGTTAGGCCAGATTGAGTGTAGGCATTAATGAAATCTTTGGCTGAATTCCACTGCATAAGTGGCGAAGGACTGTATTAATATGAAGTTAAGATATTTGTTGTAGACTTTATAACTCTGTGATTCGAATTTGGCAATATTTAAAATGTTATCCATGAACGCGGTAAACTATATCAATCGTGGGATAATCAGGGGGATTAATTTGTAAATAATTGTAGCAAGATTATAGGGAGCACTGCCTGAGACGACTGGTGGTCGGAAAATCC
>NC_051408.1:39463272-39464332 GCF_015228065.2 Penaeus monodon | reverse complement strand
ATATAGTATTTTCAAACATAATTAATGAGAGAGCAATTATAGAGCATCTATTTTTTTCAAGATATTCGTTCATTACAGTATTCACATGCGTGGATGGATTATAATGAAATAAGCTGTATCATAACCGTTTGATTTATTCTTTAAACCGTTCGTCCTTTGGTAACTGAGACAAAGGACTTTTACTTCTTTCCATAGCTTCGACGGCCGTTAACTCCATTACCTCCACCAACACCTCCAAAACTGGCACCGCTTCCAACAATTCTGCCGTTGCCACCGCCAAATCCGCCGTTGCCACCGCCAAATCCGCCGTTACCACCGCTAAAACCTCCTTTACCTGCGACAAAGCCACCATTTCCACCGCCAAACCCGCCATTACCTGCACCAAATCCGCCCGACGAGACCCCAAAACCGCCATTTCCACCGCTGAATCCGCCATTACCTGCGCCAAAACCTCCAGTCGAGATGCCAAAACCGCCATTTCCGCCTCCAACACCGCCAGTAGCTGCGCCAAAGCCGCCATTTCCACCGCCAAAGCCACCATTACCTGCGCTGTAACCGCCAGCACCACCAGTCAAACCTCCAAATCCTCCTCAGCTCCACCTCCGACACCTCCTCCTACACCATGAGCTCCTCCAAATCCGCCTCCGCCGCTAAGCTACAGCGCCTCCATTTCCACCAAATCCGTGTCCGCCGTTGAATCCAGCGCCTCCATTTCCCCCGAATCCACCGGCGACTGCACCAGCTCCGCCTCCGATTCCTCCGATTCCACCGCTGAATCCACCTCCGCTGTGGCCTCTTCCACCTCCACCTCCGCTGTGGCCTCCTCCACCTCCACCTCGGCGACTTCCGTATCCTCCATCAGCCATCGCCTCATACACCGTCGCCATCAAGGCTACGCTTATCACCTGCAATTTGAACATGTCCAAATTTAGTGCTTTAGATTAGAGCACTAAAGAGCCTACTCTTTTTTGCTAATATTCATGATGTATGTAAATGTGATTCAAATGGTTTATGAATTACTCTTGTTGAAAATATCTTTTCAGCAATGCTGACGGACACC
>NC_051408.1:39462762-39463137 GCF_015228065.2 Penaeus monodon | reverse complement strand
GGATATCTTTACGTAAATGAAAAATCACTGATTATTCTGGTGGAATAACCACTGCATTCTCACCATGAGACTACGACGCATCTTGGCTGTTGTTTTTGACTGAATCCACCGAGCAATATATCGCTCATGATCATTGTCCTGATATTTATAGTGGGAGACGTTTAGCCTCAGGTTACCAGATTGTTATATATCAGGAAAGGAAAAATGCTGTGGATTTTAGAACGAAGTAAAAACAGAAAGAAATAAAAGTGAGAAATATGCTTGTCATGGTTGACTGTAAACGAGATTTTATGTGTACCCTTTTCTTCTCTAGGGAGTAATGATCAAATTGCCATTTTCTATTCATAGTTTATCTTAGCAAAATGCATTTAAACG
>NC_051408.1:39461045-39462080 GCF_015228065.2 Penaeus monodon | reverse complement strand
CTGATAGTGAAGTATGAGATTTATCAATCCTATTCTTGCACGGAATTTGTGGTTATAGAAGCTGCATGTTATTACGTCTGAAAAAGGGGAGCCCTTCTCTGCTGTGTCCTTTTTCCTCCCTGATTCTTCTTTCACATTTGAGGGACTTTGATACATCAGTCACAGCACCTCCTTCCAGTTATTAATGTCAATACTGCATACTTTTAAGTGCGACTTCAGCTGGTATTTGTCTCTTTGTAAAGGTCTTTTTCTTGTGGTCAACTTGCTATACAAGGTGTGGCGTGGAAGTCTCTCTTTTTTTGTTTTTTGCATTCAGATTATGTATCTATTTCGGGATGGCCGCCTCAAAGCCTTGGTAATTAGCTCTGTTAATTACGGCGATATATGTTACATAATACATTCATTCCATGTTAAGAACTGCGCTGAAATTTCATTGGTGGAATCTCTCCAATGCTTATAATTCATCTGTGATATAGGCGATAGGTTTCACAACCGTATGTTAAGGTACTCTAAACGACTGCCTTGTAGACCGTGATGTTGGTTTTTCTGCTTATGTTTCTGTTAATGAAGACGCATTTGGATAGTTTTCTGAACTGATTCTATTCTTTTCGTCGAAGTCAGACATAGGCAACCCTGGAGCCGGCTGGGCAAAGACCTTGGTCTTTCCAATATTCACCGTTAGACCGAATCGGTTGCAGGCATTCATGAAATCATTGAATGAGTGGCCTAGGGTTCCATTACCATCCGCGTATTGTAGTTCCGAAATTTGTTGTAGAGTGCATAACTATTCATTAGAACTTAGCAATATTGAAAAGTTATCTATCAAGGCGGTAATCAATGTTAACTATGGAATTAACAGTGGGGATCAGTTTGTATATAATTGTTGCATTATACAAGGAGAAATGTTTTGGGGGTTAGACAAAGCCCTACTTGAGACGACAAGTGGTCGGAAAATCTACAAATAATGCATTTTGAAGAAAGACAAGGCCAAACATGTTATCATGCTGTGCTCGTGCCATCGAGACAAAATGTCAA
>NC_051408.1:39459606-39460996 GCF_015228065.2 Penaeus monodon | reverse complement strand
CAATGTTTTCTAGTATAATTATATAGAAAGTAACTATAGAACATTTATTTTCGAGATATTTGGTTCATTACAGTTGTCACGCAAGTGGATGGGGAATAATGAAATAAGTTGCATCATAAATTTTCAATTTATTCTTTAAACCGTTCGTCCTTTGGTAAATGAGAGTAATGGCTTTTACTTCCTTCCATAGCTTCGACGGCCGTTACCTCCATTACCCCCGCCAACACCTCCAAAGCTGGCACTGCTTCCAACAAAACCACCTTTGCCACCTCCAAATCCGCCGTTGCCACCGCCAAAGCCTCCACTACCTGCGACAAAGCCGCCATTTCCACCGCTGAATCCGCCATTACCTGCGCCAAAACCTCCAGTCGAGATGCCAAAACCGCCATTTCCGCCTCCAACACCGCCAGTAGCTGCGCCAAAGCCGCCATTTCCACCGCCAAAGCCACCATTACCTGCGCTGTAACCGCCAGCACCACCAGTCAAACCTCCAAATCCTCCTCCAGCTCCACCTCCGACACCTCCTCCTACACCATGAGCTCCTCCAAATCCGCCTCCGCCGCTAACTACAGCGCCTCCATTTCCACCAAATCCGTGTCCGCCGTTGAATCCAGCGCCTCCATTTCCCCCGAATCCACCGGCGACTGCACCAGCTCCGCCTCCGATTCCTCCGATTCCACCGCTGAATCCACCTCCGCTGTGGCCTCTTCCACCTCCACCTCCGCTGTGGCCTCCTCCACCTCCACCTCGGCGACTTCCGTATCCTCCATCAGCCATCGCCTCATACACCGTCGCCATCAAGGCTACGCTTATCACCTGCAATTTGAACATGTAAACAAAATGCTTAGATACAAGCACTAAGCATCATACTGCATTGGTAATATTGCATGAAATATATAAACATAATTCAAATGGTTTATGGATTCGTTTCGTTCTAAATATCTTTGTAATCGTGCATATATAGATGCATGGATAAGAAAAAATAGAGGCATATAGAATTGCATTGAGGATAAGTTACTTATTATTCAAGTGGAATAACCACCGCATTCTCACCATGAGACAGCGACGCATCTTGGCTATCGTGGTCAACAAAATCCACCGAGGAATACATCGCTCATTTCCTTCGTCCTCATATTTATATTGGGAGACATTTAGCCTCAGGTTGCCAGACTGTTATATATTAGTACGGAAGATTGCAATGAACTATTTCAAACGACGAAAAAAGGGGAAAAAATAAAGGTGTAGAAGGTCGAAAATACGCTCGTCATGGTTGATGGTAAACGAGATTTTACTAGTATTATTACGTGTATCCTCTTCTTCTCAACTGAGTTATTATAAAAATGGTATTTTCTATTTATACTTTACGTATTCATTCTTGTCAATACGTGAA
>NC_051408.1:39457135-39458049 GCF_015228065.2 Penaeus monodon | reverse complement strand
CCTATCATTCGTCATTTTTATCTGGTTCATGGTAGTTGCGCGTAAAGAAGCTGCATAGCGTAGCGGGTGATGGTAGCGCATGAGAAAGGCGAGTCTTCTGTTTTCCTCCCTCATCCTTCTCTCGGAATTACAGGACTTCGTTTTATATGCACGTCACCAGCGGGGTGATCTTGAGCCACCTCGTCTGTGTTACATCCTTTTAAGTTCGATTTCAGTTGGTCTTTGTCTCTTTCTAAAGGGCGTCTACCTGGTCTTTTTTTCCCAAGGTCAGCTTGTTAAGTAAGGTCTGGCGTGGAAGTCTAGTTTTTGGTATTCAGACACTCGCGTATCTAATCGTCGTAAGCGATGCTTCGAGATGGTCGCCTCAATGCATTAGCAAACGGCCATGTTCAGGCTAGCGATATTTCTAACATAATCCTTTCATTTGATTTTAAGAAAGGCACAAATTTGTGGAATCGCTTTTTTTTTATCTAGCTGTGATATAAGGGCCAGGTTTCACAAACACACCCGTTTGGCTAGGTTTCCGTAACACATGAACTGATTCTGTCTCATGCTGCACGTCCTTATCAATGATGCATTTTTTGGAGAGGATACTTGGGCAAGGACCTTAGTCTTCCCAATATTCACATGAATCGGTTGCAGGCATCAGTGATATTATCGACATAACTCCACTGAATAAATGGCCGAGGACTGCATTACCTTCCGTGTATTGAAGTTAAGGAATTTGTTGTAGACTTTATAACTCTTAGATTGGAATTTGGCAATATTGAAAATTTATCTATCAAGGCGGTATTCTCTGTCAACCGTGGAATCATTAGGGAGAATCAGACAGAGCCCAGCTTGAGACGACAGGTGGTCAGAAAATCTACAGATAAAGCATTTTGAAGAAAGACAGGGCCAGACATGATATGTGC
>NC_051408.1:39456098-39456915 GCF_015228065.2 Penaeus monodon | reverse complement strand
TATTGTCGCATGAGTGGGTGGGTTATTATGAAATAAGTTGTATTATAAACGTTTATTTTTTAAACTGTTGCTCCTTTGTTAACTGATAGTAATGGCTTTTACTTCCTTCCATAGCTTCGACGGCCATTACCTCCATTACCTCCGCCAATACCTCCAATACTGGCACTGCTTCCAACAATTCTGCCGTTGCCACCGCCAAATCCGCCGTTGCCACCGCCAAATCCGCCGTTGCCACCGCCAAATCCGCCGTTGCCACCGCCAAATCCGCCGTTGCCACCGCCAAATCCGCCGTTGCCACCGCCAAATCCGCCGTTGCCACCGCCAAAACCTCCATTACCTGCGACAAAGCCGCCATTTCCACCGCTAAATCCGCCATTACCTGCACCAAAACCGCCATTTCCGCCTCCAACACCGCCTGCCCCAAAACCGCCATTTCCACCTCCGAATCCACCATTACCTGCGCTGTAACCGCCAGCACCACCAGTTAAACCTCCAAATCCTCCTCCAGCTCCACCTCCGACACCTCCTCCTACACCATGAGCTCCTCCAAATCCGCCTCCGCCGCTAACTACAGCGCCTCCATTTCCACCAAATCCGTGTCCGCCGTTGAATCCAGCGCCTCCATTTCCCCCGAATCCACCGGCGACTGCACCAGCTCCGCCTCCGATTCCTCCGACTCCACCGCTGAATCCACCTCCGCTGTGGCCACTTCCACCTCCACCTCCGCTGTGGCCTCCTCCACCTCCACTTATGCTGTGGCCTCCTACACCTCCACTTATGCTGTGGCCTCCTCCTCCTCCACCTCGGCGACTTCCGT
>NC_051408.1:39455515-39456060 GCF_015228065.2 Penaeus monodon | reverse complement strand
AAGGCTACGCTTATCACCTGTAAATTGAACATGAACATATTTAATGCTTTAGATTAAAGCACTAAAGAGCCTACTATTTTTCCTAATAATTCCTGGTGTATGTAAATGTGATTCAAACATTTTATGGACTGCTTTCGTTCTAAATATCTATAATCATATGTATATAGTTGCATAGTTAAGATAAAAGGACCATATAGGTAGATAGAATAACATATAATTAAGGAAAAGTTACTCATTATTCACGTGGAATAACTCACCAAGAAACTATGACGCATTTTGGCTGTTGAGGTTGACAAAAGTCACTGAGGAATATATCGCTCATGATCATTGTCCTGATATTTATAGTGGGAGACATTTACCCTAGGTTGCCAGATTGATATATATAAACACGGAAAAATGCTGTGGACTCTCCAGAGCGAAGTAAAAACAGGAAAAAATACGCTTGTCATAGTTGGTAAACGAGATTTTTCCGGATAGGTACGTGTGCCCTTTTCTTCTCTAGTAATTAAAAACATGCCATTTCCTATTCTTCTTTTATCCAGGCG
>NC_051408.1:39451994-39452325 GCF_015228065.2 Penaeus monodon | reverse complement strand
TCTGGCCACTTTCCTGGTCAAATCCAGCACCGAAAAGAACGGCTGCAATTACATTTTTTATCTGCAATTTGTTTCGTTTGCAGACCAGATTCCGTTAGAGCACATTTCTGCTATCACCCATATGTAGATTGCAGCAAGAGCAGAGGTCAGAGGGGAGAAAACACGTACCAGCCGACACTGATTTACTTTTCATTGCTAAACTCGGGAGTTTCTTTCCTTGGAAGCGGACTATAAACTGACGCGATTCATTCACATTTTGTTTGTTAAATTAAAAATCGGCTAAATAATAGTTCGCTTTATGCCTTTCTAACTATTATATTGCCGAGTACTA
>NC_051408.1:39450010-39450216 GCF_015228065.2 Penaeus monodon | reverse complement strand
TTGGTGTTTTATTGTACTCCACTGTTGTGAAAAAGTGAAATGAAAATTATAATCTTAATGTAGTTTAAATAATAATGTCAGGTTTTATTCAAATAAGTTGGTAGTAAAATATTTTATTATTATCGTTAAACAGTTTCCCTATATGAAAAAAGGAAACGTCAACTTTGGTGACATAAAACTCATTTCCTTCCGTAGCTTCGTCCATG
>NC_051408.1:39449822-39449968 GCF_015228065.2 Penaeus monodon | reverse complement strand
GAAACCGCCGTTTCCACCGCCGAAACCGCCGTTTCCACCGCCGAAACCGCCGTTTCCACCGCCGAAACCGCCGTTTCCACCGCCGAAACCGCCGCTTCCACCGCCAACACTTGGAAGGCTTCCGCTTCCAACGAGAATTCCAGGAG
>NC_051408.1:39449120-39449575 GCF_015228065.2 Penaeus monodon | reverse complement strand
GTATCCACCGTCAGCCATCGCCGTCGCCACCAAGGCTACACTTATCACCTGTGACAAGAATTATATGGTTCAGGATTACATTATCTTCCCTCTACATATCATTGCAATAACGCATGTGTAAAGTTACTAAATAATTATGATGTAAGTTGGAATAATTGTTATCGATGTCAAGTAACCTCCGTATTCTCACCATGAGACTGCGACGCATCTTGGCTGTTGGGGCTGACAGAATGCAAGGAGAAGTGTATCGTTCTTGATCTTCGTCCTGATATTTATACAGTGAGACCTTTTGCCTCAGGTTGCCACATTGTTCAATTTTAACATGCAAAAATGCAGTTGTCTAATGAAAACATAGCATACCAAGGGGATAAATAATCAGGAAGAGGTGGAAAATATGCCAGTCATGGTTGACGGTAAACGAGATATTTCTTGTACTGTTAAGTGTACCGTCTTCT
>NC_051408.1:39447441-39448108 GCF_015228065.2 Penaeus monodon | reverse complement strand
GGGAATTCGTAAATATAGGTTTAATCCTTATTAATCTATGGATCAGTCTTTATAACCACTTATTTTGTGGTTTACAAAACTATGAACCAAAGATTGATGGTGGAAAACTGATGTCTTTTTTATGAAAATAGCATGAGATGTTAAAATAGCTTTCAGTTTGTCAAGTTCCACAGGATATGAACATATTGTACCACGGTTGTTTGTTCATCTTGTTTCACTGTTCGTGAGATCAAACTTTTAGGAATTTCTCTTACAGCTGTGATCCCCGTTTTACATAGGTTGAAATTAGCCTCTGGATTACGTTTTTCTCTGGTTGGGGTTTTAAGTAAATCATATTCAAGTCGATGTCAAAACTTATTGTTTAATGTAAACTTTATCCAAGATAATTATCAGTGAATATGTTTATGGTAAATCAAGTGAAATATAAAATATATTTCATTATATCTTCAAGCGTAAAACAAAATAGCTTTATTAATGCTTAAACGTGCAGCTCAATATACTTTTGGATTTGGTGTAATATAGATTTTTTGTGCATGGGTCAAAATGCCCCATCATACTAAATGTTATCAAGAGAAAATTAAGTATTGTGGGTCAATATTAGGAATGTGATTATTAAATATATATAGTCATATATAGTCAAAATGTAAAAAAAAAAAAAAAGTAAACC
>NC_051408.1:39447074-39447266 GCF_015228065.2 Penaeus monodon | reverse complement strand
CCCTTTTCAGAATTCCTTGCAGTTTCTTGGTATCGATGTTATTATTTAAAAAAATGTAATCTTAGAACATTGAAGGTTTTTTAAAATATAAGTTGGTAGTAAAAATATTTATTATAATCGTTAAACAGTTTCCAATTTTGAAAAGGAAACGTCAACTTTGGCAATTCATTTCCTTCCGTAGCTTCGTCCATG
>NC_051408.1:39446865-39447035 GCF_015228065.2 Penaeus monodon | reverse complement strand
GGCGAAACCGCCGTTTCCTCCGCCAAAGCCGCCGTTTCCACCGCCGAAACCGCCGTTTCCACCGCCGAAACCGCCGCTTCCACCGCCGAAACCGCCGTTTCCACCGCCGAAACCGCCGCTTCCACCACCAACACTTGGAAGGCTTCCGCTTCCAACGAGAATTCCAGGAG
>NC_051408.1:39446152-39446627 GCF_015228065.2 Penaeus monodon | reverse complement strand
GTATCCACCGTCAGCCATCGCCGTCGCCACCAAGGCTACACTTATCACCTGTGACAAGAATTATATGGTTCATGATTACATTATCTTCCCTCTACATATCATGGCAATAATGCCTGAATAAAGTTACTACATAATTAAGATGTAAGTTGGAATAATTGTTATCGATGTCAAGTAACCTCCATATTCCCACCATGAGACTGCGACGCATCTTGGCTGTTGGGGCTGACAGAATGCAAGGAGGAGTGTATCGCTCTTGATCTTCGTCCTGATATTTATACAGTGAGACCTTTTGCCTCAGGTTGCCACATTGTTCAATTTTAACATGCAAAAATGCAGTGGTCTCCTGAAAACATAGCATACCAAGGGGATAAATAATCAGGAAGAGGTGGAAAATATGCCAGTCATGGTTGACGGTAAACGAGATATTTCTTGTACTGTTAAGTGTACCGTCTTCTCCTCAAGGGACTAATCACGG
>NC_051408.1:39445129-39445360 GCF_015228065.2 Penaeus monodon | reverse complement strand
AGCCGTAAATTTCAGACAGTAAACTTTGACTTTTCTGGTTATCAAAATATTCCAAAATATTTTGATTTAAGTTTTCGCTAATCATAGCCGTAAATGACTAAATGTAGGAAATTTAGGAAACTATTAGCATGACTGACTTCAGACAAACGCTATGAGTAAATATTTAAAAATTGAACCACAAAACCGGTGGCTGGTTGAACCATGTTTGAAGGTTCCCGTCATCTGATAGTG
>NC_051408.1:39444244-39444932 GCF_015228065.2 Penaeus monodon | reverse complement strand
ATCTGGATAAGATTTAATTTCCTGGTGTGGGAATTCGTCAATAAAGGCTTAATCCTTATTAATCTATGGATCAGTCTTTATAACCACTTATTTTGTGGTTTACAAAACTATGAACCAAAGATTGATGGTGGAAAACTGATGTCTTTTTTTATGAAAATAGCATGAGATGTTAAAATAGCTTTCAGTTTGTCAAGTTCCACAGGATATGAACATATTGTACCACGGTTGTTTGTTCATCTTGTTTCATTGTTCGTGAGATCAAACTTTTAGGAATTTCTTTTACAGCTGTGATCCCCGTTTTACATAGGTTGAAATTAGCCTCTGGATTACGTTTTTCTCTGGTTGGGGTTTTAAGTAAATCATATTCAAGTCGATGTCAAAACTTATTGTTTAATGTAAACTTTATCCAAGATAATTACCAGTGAATGTGTTTCTGGTAAATCAAGTGAAATATAAAATATATTTCATTATATCTTCAAGCGTAAAACAAAATAGCTTTATTAATGCTTAAACGTGCAGCTCAATATACTTTTGGATTTGGTGTAATATAGATTTTTTGTGCATGGGTCAAAATGCCCCATCATACTAATATGTTATCAAGAGAAAATTAAGTATTGTGGGTAAATATTAGGAATGTGATTATTAAATATATATAGTCATATATTCATATTTCATTTTGTTTTGTTTT
>NC_051408.1:39443782-39443986 GCF_015228065.2 Penaeus monodon | reverse complement strand
CCCTTTTCAGAATTCCCTGCAGTTTCTTGGTATCGATGTTATTATTAAAATAAATGTAATCTTAACATAGTTTCAAAAACATTGAAGGTTTTTTTAAATATAAGTTGGTAGTAAAAATATTTATTATAAACGTTAATCAGTTTCCAATTTTGAAAAGGAAACGTCAACTTTGGCAATTCATTTCCTTCCGTAGCTTCGTCCATG
>NC_051408.1:39443573-39443743 GCF_015228065.2 Penaeus monodon | reverse complement strand
GGCGAAACCGCCGTTTCCTCCGCCAAAGCCGCCGTTTCCACCGCCGAAACCGCCGTTTCCACCGCCGAAACCGCCGCTTCCACCGCCGAAACCGCCGTTTCCACCGCCGAAACCGCCGCTTCCACCACCAACACTTGGAAGGCTTCCGCTTCCAACGAGAATTCCAGGAG
>NC_051408.1:39442834-39443335 GCF_015228065.2 Penaeus monodon | reverse complement strand
GTATCCACCGTCAGCCATCGCCGTCGCCACCAAGGCTACACTTATCACCTGTAAAATGAATTAAACAGCTTATGATTACATTATCTTCCGATTATAAATCCGCATATTAATACATATATAACGTAACTACATCGTCAACAATATATATTTGCATGTAAAATATATCAACTGATCATCGTTATTCACGTTGAATAACCACGGCAGTCTCACCATGAAACTACGATGCATGTTGGCTGTTGTTTCTGACAGAAACCACCGAGGAGTGTTTGGCTCATGTTCTTCGTCCTGATATTTATACAGCGTGAGGCCTTTTGCTTCACAATGTCAGATTGATAAATTCTAAAAGAGAAGAAAAAAAACGTGATTTTATGCAAATAAAACGAATGGAAAAAAATGACCAGGAAAAGGTAGGACATATGCAAGTCATGGTTGGCGGTAAACTAGATTTACTGGTCTGCCTCATGTACTGTCTTCATCTCAAGGATAGGATTAAGGAATGAG
>NC_051408.1:39441298-39441904 GCF_015228065.2 Penaeus monodon | reverse complement strand
GCATCAGTTCACAGGATTGGGCAAAACTGGCGGGCAGGATGATCACTCAGCCGGTCGCCTCTTTTGATTTTTATACGATATGAATCCTTGTCCATCCGTCTAAAACTACAACCTTACTACAACCCCATCCTTAGACAAATTTAATAACATCTCCTTTGCTTCTAACCTTCCTCATTTCCTTAGAAATAAAGTATAAGTGCTCAGGGTTAGCTCTCCCCTGTGCATAACAGAATGCTCCGTTGTTCTGAAGAAGAACAAGCTGGAAAACCTTCCCGTTCGCATCCTTACTTTCCCCTAAGGAACAATGCTAAGAGATTCTATGCAAGTTTGCCTGCTTACTTATCCCGTAAGGAACAATGCTAAGAGATTCTATGCAACAATCACTGCTTATTTTCCCCTAAGGAACAATGCTAAGAGATTCTATGCAACAATCACTGGTTTAGCTAATAATTAACATATCTTAGCGAAACAAAACTTTCACCACCGAATTATACTATATTCAAGTAAATCTTATAGTACGTTGAGTGCTTTGATAATACGGTTATGTTGTTATTTCATCTCCTAAGCGTCGGGTAAAATAGCTTTCATAAGATGTGGTCCATTCCG
>NC_051408.1:39441049-39441217 GCF_015228065.2 Penaeus monodon | reverse complement strand
TAATGGCGCTTTTATACATACTCCATAATTCGTAATTCCCTATAGCTCTACTGGTACAATTTTTGTATCGTTATACCGTTGTATACATTTTAAAATATCTACATTCCGTATTTCAGGACAAGATATTTGTCGCATTATAGACTGCTTTGTAGTAAAACAAGTATGTTT
>NC_051408.1:39440471-39440910 GCF_015228065.2 Penaeus monodon | reverse complement strand
TGTAACTGTAATGTTTATTTCCTTCCTTTCCATTGCCGCCGCTAACACTGCTACAGCCGTTTCCTCCTCCAAATCCGCTATTGCCACCGCCGAAACCGCCGCTTCCACCGCTGTAACTGCCAACATTTCCACCAGTACTTGGGAGGCTTCCCGCTTCCAACGAGAATTCCAGGAGCCACGCTGCCTCCTCCTACTCCGCCTCCACGACTGCCACCAGCTCCACCTCCAGCTCCACCGCCGCCAAATCCACCACCACCTCCATTTCCTCCGAACCCACCGCTGACTGCACCACCTCCACCTGCGAATCCTCCGTTCAGGCCTCTTCCACCTTCTCCACCTCCTCCGCGACCTCCGTATCCACTGTCAGCCGTCGTCATGTATACCGACGCCATGAGGGCTAAAGCTCCTACCAGCGATTTTTAGAAGGGAAGGGAGAGAC
>NC_051408.1:39439949-39440107 GCF_015228065.2 Penaeus monodon | reverse complement strand
CCATCAGACTATAATGCATCTTGACTATTGTGGTTAACTGAAGCAACTGAAAAGTGTATCACTCTTTATTATCATCAAGATTTTTATATAGTGCGAGACCTTTAGCCGAGAGTTACAAGAATTTTGTAATATATCAACAGTAAATATTTTATTAAGCT
>NC_051408.1:39439797-39439930 GCF_015228065.2 Penaeus monodon | reverse complement strand
TCACCAGGAACAAATCTGCTTGTCATGGTTTGCGTCAAACGAGTTTTCCTGAGAATTATACGATCTTCCTTTTATGGGAGTACACATAAAACATACCATTTAAAGCTTAACAGTTCTGTAAACAGTAAGTATT
>NC_051408.1:39435940-39436082 GCF_015228065.2 Penaeus monodon | reverse complement strand
AGATTTTCCATATTGAAAATGAAATACAAATTATGTACCTACCTATTCACAAATTCTTTTATTTGCCATGAAGTTCTATGATACAGGAGCTAGTTACCCTCTTTCACTTATTTGTGACTTCCTTTCATAAAGTCCGTTTCTT
>NC_051408.1:39434546-39435718 GCF_015228065.2 Penaeus monodon | reverse complement strand
TGGGCAGAGGGAGAGAGATATGAAGGGAATTCAAAATTCTGAAATACAGATTTGCCACTTAATTTATTTAAATTTCTATTTCCCGTAGCCGCTGCTTCCGCTTCCGCCACCAAAACCGCCTCCATTTCCACCTCCGAAGCTGCCTCCGTGACCACCTCCGACGCCCCCAAAGCCACCTCCGAAACCGCCTCCATGTCTGCCCCCGAAGCTGCCTCCAAAACCGCTCCCACTTCCACCTCCGAAGCCGCCTCCGCTTGCGCCTCCGTATCCGCCTCCGCCGCCGCTCGGAAGGGACCCGCTGCCAACCAAGACTCCTGCGGATACACTTCCGCCTCCGCTGCTTCCGCCGTATCCTCCGGAGCTGCTACCTCCAAAACCGCTGCCGTGTCCCCCGCCAAAGCCACCGACGTTTCCTCCACCAACTCCACCACCTCCGAATCCACCACCTCCATGTCCTCCGCCAAATCCACCTCCTCCACTGCCGCCATATCCGCCTCCACCACCAGCCGCTGCCACGGACATCACGGCCATCATGGCAGCCATTATCACCTGAAAATTATTAACCATTGATTATCATTTCTAATCGAATATGAGTTTTCGGAATATCTAAAAAATTATGTATGCATTTATACACACACAAACCATCCTTACCACTGGTCGCTGAGCTCTCATGATCGGTTGGTGTGTCGTCTTGCAAGAAGAGTCATGGCACTGCAGGAATCGTCCGAGTATTTATACCTACCTCCTTCGTCCTTCGTAAAGCGGTTGGAGTTGCCAACTATTTTTTCGAAACAGTTTTGACGCCAATGAGGAAAATATTATCAGCTATTTTCTTGGAAAGACCTTCATGTTATTACTCTGTGACATTATGACAAACAATTATGAATAGTGCTATGTGAGAAGCATGACAGTAGCCGCAAACTTTGATATATGTAAAAATAAAAAAGTTTTATCTAATGTATGGCAGCCTTAGGGTACCTCTCTTTTCAGTTGCAATTATAGGCAAGAAAAGCAATGTTTTCCTCATTCATACTACGACGACCTTCAGGTATTTCATCTTTCCGTTGTAAATAGCTTTGATATGGTAACACGAATTTCTGCATGTCAAGATAGTGCTGTCTTTTTTTCTTTTTTTGGGGGGTGGGGGGGAGGTCGTTAATCATTTATGTCAG
>NC_051408.1:39434194-39434289 GCF_015228065.2 Penaeus monodon | reverse complement strand
GTCTATGTTTTTACCTTAGTTAATGGTTATTGCGATGCATCCTTGTATACATATTGATTTGGTCAAGCGAAACCCTGTGTTTGAAATAGTACTCT
>NC_051408.1:39432089-39434065 GCF_015228065.2 Penaeus monodon | reverse complement strand
TTTTCTTGCTTAACAGTTAACATAGCTGTGTTAATATTGCGAATGGAATATCAAACCTGTAAATTAAATATTTCGAGAAATCATAATCTCACTTAGGTAAAGGTGGTGCATAATCTGTGCCCAGTGTTGCTAGTGTTATACCAAAAATCACGTTTTATTTTAGTTCGCGTTTATACTCCAGTTTGAGCAAAAACCCAGTTTGAGGATAAGTACCTTTATACTCCAGGGTTTCTAATGTATCACGATTTAGATATGTATATCGAAAAGTCTAAAGAAAAAAGTGTTGAGAAGCAAGAAATTTTATTATCACATATTGAATTTGATTTACATAATTACCTAAGATTTTGATGTGCCAGATAATTTTAAACGTTGTTTTAGGGGCTTTAGTTTATAATAAAAAAATTAATATATGGCATAGTTTGGTTTTATAATGTATATATCTATGTTAAGGGTTTCCCATATGCGCATGGCTTCATGTGTTCATTACATGAATTTGCACTGTAAAGCTCGCTTATGAATTCACGAGTCTTCTAGAGAGAACGATTAGTTTTAGTCGATTTTAATCCGAACTCATTTCTGTGTATGTTGTTATTTTGTGCAGGACGTTATGTACATATTGATTTCACAGTGGCGCTTTTTATATAATATGCAGCACTGGATCCCAATAGTGCAATTTAAATCTTGACGGTCTTTTACAGCTGGAGGTATTCTGAATGCCTTCTGTGTAACACTCACTTGAGACTTTTCTTCTTTTCCTCGGCTGTTGTGATGGCAATTCAAGGATTAAAAGGACAATAGATTTTAACTTATGTAATAATGTGATGGTAATTCATGGGTTAAAAGTATATGCCTTTAATTTATGTAATCAGTTTATTTCCCGTAGCCGCTGCTTCCACTTCCGCCACCAAAACCGCCTCCATTTCCACCGCCAAAGCTGCCTCCGTGACCACCTCCGACGCCCCCAAAGCCACCTCCGAAACCGCCTCCATTTCCACCGCCGAAGCTGCCTCCATGTCCGCCTCCGCTTGCGCCTCCGTATCCGCCTCCGCCGCCGCTCGGAAGGGACCCGCTGCCAACCAAGACTCCTGCGGATACTCTTCCGCCTCCGCTGCTTCCGCCGTATCCTCCGGAGCTGCTACCTCCAAAACCGCTGCCGTGTCCCCCGCCAAAGCCACCGACGTTTCCTCCACCAAATCCACCAACTCCGAATCCACCACCTCCATGTCCTCCGCCAAATCCACCTCCTCCACTGCCACCATATCCGCCTCCACCACCAGCAGCTGCCACGGACATCACGGCCATCATGGCAGCCATTATCACCTGAAAATTATTAACCATTGATTACCATTTCTAATCGAATATGCATTTTCGGAATATCTATAAAGTTATGTATGCATTTATACACACACAAATCATCCTTACCACTGGTCGCTGAGCTCTCATGATCGGTTGGTGTGTCGTCTTGCGAGAAGAGTCATGGCACTGCAGGAATCGTCCGAGTATTTATACCTACCTCCTTCGTCCTTCGTAAAGCGGTTGGAGTTGCCAACTTTTTTGTTCGAAACAGTTTTGACGCCAATGAGGAAAATATTATCAGCTATTTTCTCCGTATTTCCTTGGAATGACCTTCATGTTATTACTGTGTGACCTTATGAAAAACAATTATGAATAGTGCCATGTGAGAAGTATGACAGTAGCCGCAAACTCTGATATATGTAAAAGTGAAAAAAAGTCTTATCTAAAGTATGGTAGCCTTCGAGTACCTTTCTTTTCAGTAGCAATTATAGGCAAGAAAGAGGAGATCTAAGCAATATTGTCCTCATTCACACTACGACAACCTTCAGGTATTTCATCTTTCCGTTGTAAATATCCTTGATATGGTACCACGATTTTCTGCATGTCAAGATATTGCTGTCTTTTTTTTTTTGGGGGGGGGGCGTTAATCATCTATGCCAGTAGCTCTTAACCTTCTTAGA
>NC_051408.1:39431778-39431884 GCF_015228065.2 Penaeus monodon | reverse complement strand
CCATGGATTAAGAACCCCTGGTCTATGTTTTTATCTTTGTTAATGGTTATTGCGATGCATCCTTGTATACATATTGATTTGGTCTAGCGAAACCCTGTGTTTGAAA
>NC_051408.1:39429593-39431674 GCF_015228065.2 Penaeus monodon | reverse complement strand
CACCTCTATTTCTCTTTTTTCTTGCTTAACAATTAGCATAACATTACTATTGTGAATAAATATCAAATCTGAAAATCTGTGCCCAGTGTTCCTAGTGTTATACCAAATATCACGTTTTATATTAATTGAGCAAAAACCCAATTTGAGGATAAGTACCTTTATACTCCAGTGTTTCTAAGGTATCACGATTTTGATATGTATATCGAAAAGTCTAAAGAAAAGTGTTGAGAAGCAAGAAATTTTATTATCACATATTGAATTTGATTTACATAATTACCTAAGATTTTGATGTGCCAGATAATTTTAAACGTTGTTTTAGGGGCTTTAGTTTATAATAAAATTTTTTAATATATGGCATAGTTTGGTTTTATAATGTATATATATCTATGTTAAGAGTTTTCCATGTGCGCATGGTTTCATGTGTTCACTGCATGAATTTGCACTGTAAAGCTCGCTTATGAATTCACGAGTCTTGTCAGTAATTTGGTATTCGGTGTCCATTTTTCGTGTTTAATTTTTTTTACAAATCTACTTGCGTGTTCTTTTCTTATCTCTAGGAAACTAGCTTTCAATTCTATCAAAGTTACTTCTAGATAGAACGATTAGTTTTAGTCGATTTTAATCCGAACTCATTTCTGCGTATGTTGTTATTTTGTGCAGGACGTTATGTACATATTGATTTCACAGTGGCGCTTTATATATAATATGCAGCACTGGATCCCAATAGTGCAATTTAAATCTTGACGATCTTTTACAGCTGGAGGTATTCTGAATGCCTTTTGTGTAACACTCACTTGAGGCTTTTCTTCTTTTCCACTGTGGTGATGGCAATTCAAGGGTTAAAAGGTCAAAAGATTTTGATTTATGTAATGATGTGATGGTAATTCATGGGTTAAAAGTATATAAGACTTTAATCTATGTAATCAGTTTATTTCCCGTAGCCGCTGCTTCCACTTCCGCCACCAAAACCACCTCCATTTCCACCGCCGAAGCTGCCTCCGTGACCACCTCCGACGCCCCCAAAGCCACCTCCGAAACCGCCTCCATTTCCACCGCCGAAGCTGCCTCCATGTCCGCCTCCGAAGCCGCCTCCGCTTGCGCCTCCGTATCCGCCTCCGCCGCCGCTCGGAAGGGACCCGCTGCCAACCAAGACTCCTGCGGATACACTTCCGCCTCCGCTGCTTCCGCCGTAGCCTCTGGAGCTGCTACCTCCAAAACCGCTGCCGTGTCCCCCGCCAAAGCCACCGACGTTTCCTCCACCAAAACCACCACCTCCGAATCCACCACCTGCATGTCCTCCGCCAAATCCACCTCCTCCACTGCTACCATATCCGCCTCCACCACCAGCCTCTGCCACGGACATCACGGCCATCATGGCAGCCATTATCACCTGAAAATTATTAACCATTGATTACCATTTCTAATCGAATATGCGTTTTCGGAATATCTAAAAAATTATGTATGCATTTATACACACACAAACCATCCTTACCACTGGTCGCTGAGCTCTCATGATCGGTTGGTGTGTCGTCTTGCGAGAAGAGTCATGGCACTGCAGGAATCGTCCGAGTATTTATACCTACCTCCTTCGTCCTTCGTAAAGCGTTTGGAGTTGCCAACTTTTTTTTCGAAACAGTTTTGACGCCAATGAGGAAAATATTATCAGCTATTTTCTCCGTATTTCCTTGGAATGACCTTCATGTTATTACTGTGTGACCTTATGAAAAACAACCATGGAAAGTGACATGTGAGATGCATCACAGTAGCCGCAAACTCTGATATATATAAAAATAAAAAAAGTCTTATCTAAAGTATGGCAGCCTTAGAGTACCTCATTTTCAGTTGCAATTATAGGCAAGAAAAAGGAGCTCTAAGCAATATTGTCCTCATTCACAGTACGACAACCTTCAGGTATTTCATCTTTCCATTGTAAATATCCTTGATATGGTACCACGATTTTCTGCATGTCAAGATAGTGGTCTTTTTTTTTTGGGGGGGGGGGGTGTTAATCATCTATGTCAGCAGCTCTTAACCTTCTTAGAGTCTTTGACCCCAGATAGAAGTCAATCTTATAAAATCTG
>NC_051408.1:39429272-39429383 GCF_015228065.2 Penaeus monodon | reverse complement strand
CCATGGATTAAGAACCCCTGTCTATGTTTTTATCTTTGTTAATGGTTATTGTGATGCATCCTTGTATACATATTGATTTGGTCAAGCGAAACCCTGTTTGAATGGTATTCT
>NC_051408.1:39428980-39429196 GCF_015228065.2 Penaeus monodon | reverse complement strand
GTCTTTCATTCCTCTCACCTCAATTTCTCTTTTTTCTTGCTTATAAGTTAACATAGCTGTGTTACTATTGTGAATGCAATATCAAACCTGTATATTAAATATTTCGAGAAATCATTATCTCACTTTCATAGGTAAAGGCGATGAATTATCTATGCCCAGTTTGCTAGTGTTATACCAAATATCAAACCCTGTGTTTGAAATAGTATTCTTTTCACC
>NC_051408.1:39427686-39428888 GCF_015228065.2 Penaeus monodon | reverse complement strand
TCTCAGCTGGAGGTATTCTGAATTCCTTCTGTGTAACACTCACGGTTGTGATGGCAATTCAAGGGTTAAAAGGTCAAAAGATTTTAATTTATGTAATGCTGTGATGGTAATTCATGGGTTAAAAGTATATAAGACTTTAATTTATCTAATCAGTTTATTTCCCGTAGCCGCTGCTTCCACTTCCGCCACCAAAACCACCTCCATTTCCACCGCCGAAGCTGCCTCCGTGACCACCTCCGACGCCCCCAAAGCCACCTCCGAAACCGCCTCCATTTCCACCGCCGAAGCTGCCTCCATGTCCGCCTCCGAAGCTGCCTCCGAAACCGCTCCCACTTCCACCTCCGAAGCCGCCTCCGCTTGCGCCTCCGTATCCGCCTCCGCCGCCGCTCGGAAGGGACCCGCTGCCAACCAAGACTCCTGCGGATACACTTCCGCCTCCGCTGCTTCCGCCGTAGCCTCCGGAGCTGCTACCTCCAAAACCGCTGCCGTGTCCCCCGCCAAAGCCACCGACGTTTCCTCCACCAAAACCACCACCTCCGAATCCACCACCTGCATGTCCTCCGCCAAATCCACCTCCTCCACTGCCGCCATATCCGCCTCCACCACCAGCCGCTGTCACGGACATCACGGCCATCATGACAGCCATTATCACCTGAAAATTATTAACCACTGATTACCATTTCTAATCGAATATGCATTTTCGGAATATCTAAAAAAATATGTATGCATTTATACACACACAAACCATTCTTACCACTGGTCGCTGAGCTCTCATAATCGGTTGGTGTGTCGTCTTGCGAGAAGAGTCATGGCACTGCAGGAATCGTCCGAGTATTTATACCTACCTTCTTCGTCCTTCGTAAAGCGGTTGGAGTTGCCAACTTGTTTTATCGAAACAGTTTTGACGCCAATGAGGAAAATATTATTAGCTATTTTCTTGGAATGACCTTCATGTTATTACATTGTGACCTTATGACAAACAATTATGAATAGTGCCATGTGAGAAGTATGACAGTAGCCGCAAACTCTCATATATGTAAAAATAAAAATAAAAAGTCTTATCTAAAGTATGGCAGCCTTAGGGTACTTCTCTTTTTAGTTGCAATTATAGGCAAGAAAAGCTATGTTTCCTCATTCATACTAAGACGACCTTCAGGTATTTCATCTTTCTTGTTGTAAATAGCTTTGATATGGTAACACGA
>NC_051408.1:39427546-39427668 GCF_015228065.2 Penaeus monodon | reverse complement strand
GGTGGCGGGGAGGGCGTTAATCATCTATGCCAGTAGCTCTTAACCTTCTTAGAGTCATTGACTCCTGATAGAAGTCAATCTTATCAAATCTGATTGACTTTTTTTTCAGATATATCCAAATA
>NC_051408.1:39427286-39427363 GCF_015228065.2 Penaeus monodon | reverse complement strand
CCATGGATTAAGAACCCCTGGTCTATGTTTTTACCTTTGTTGGTCATGCGAAACCCTGTGTTTGAAATAGTAGTCTT
>NC_051408.1:39425274-39427186 GCF_015228065.2 Penaeus monodon | reverse complement strand
CACCTCTATTTCTCTTTTTTCTTGCTTAACAGTTAACATAGCTGTGTTACTATTGCGAATGCAATATCAAACCTGTAAATTAAATATTTCGAGAAATCATAATCTCACTTAGGTAAAGGTGGTGAATAATCTGTGCCCAGCGTTGCTAGTGTTATACCAAAAATCACGTTTTATTTTAATTCGCGTTTATACTCCAGTTTGAGGAAAAGTACTTTTATACTCCAGTGTTTCTAATGTATCACGATTTCGATATGTATATCGAAAAGTCTAAAGAAAAGTGTTGAGAAGCAAGAAATTTTATTATCACATATTGAATCTGATTTACATAATTACCTAAGATTTTGATGTGCCAGATAATTTTAAACGTTGTTTTAGGGGCTTTAGTTTATAATAAAAAAAATAATATATGGCATAGTTTGGTTTTATAATGTATATATCTATGTTAAGGGTTTTCCATGTGCGCATGATTTCATGTGTTCATTACATGAATTTGCACTGTAAAGCTCGCTTATGAATTCACGAGTCTTCTAGAGAGAACGATTAATTTTAGTCGATTTTAATCCGAACTCATTTCTGTGTATGTTGTTATTTTGTGCAGGACGTTATGTACATATTGATTTCACAGTGGCGCTTTTTATATAATATGCAGCACTGGATCCCAATAGTGCAATTTAAATCTTGACGGTCTTTTACAGCTGGAGGTATTCTGAATGCCTTCTGTGTAACACTCACTTGAGACTTTTCTTCTTTTCCTCGGCTGTTGTGATGGCAATTCAAGGGTTAAAAGGACAATAGATTTTAACTTATGTAATAATGTGATGGTAATTCATGGGTTAAAAGTATATGCCTTTAATTTATGTAATCAGTTTATTTCCCGTAGCCGCTGCTTCCACTTCCGCCACCAAAACCGCCTCCATTTCCACCGCCGAAGCTGCCTCCGTGACCACCTCCGACGCCCCCAAAGCCACCTCCGAAACCGCCTCCATTTCCACCGCCGAAGCTGCCTCCATGTCCGCCTCCGCTTGCGCCTCCGTATCCGCCTCCGCCGCCGCTCGGAAGGGACCCGCTGCCAACCAAGACTCCTGCGGATACTCTTCCGCCTCCGCTGCTTCCGCCGTATCCTCCGGAGCTGCTACCTCCAAAACCGCTGCCGTGTCCCCCGCCAAAGCCACCGACGTTTCCTCCACCAAATCCACCAACTCCGAATCCACCACCTCCATGTCTTCCGCCAAATCCACCTCCTCCACTGCCACCATATCCGCCTCCACCACCAGCCGCTGCCACGGACATCACGGCCATCATGGCAGCCATTATCGCCTGAAAATTATTAACCATTGATTACCATTTCTAATCGAATATGCATTTTCGGAATATCTATAAAGTTATGTATGCATTTATACACACACAAACCATCCTTACCACTGGTCGCTGAGCTCTCATGATCGGTTGGTGTGTCGTCTTGCGAGAAGAGTCATGGCACTGCAGGAATCGTCCGAGTATTTATACCTACCTCCTTCGTCCTTCGTAAAGCGGTTGGAGTTGCCAACTTTTTTGTTCGAAACAGTTTTGATGCCAATGAGGAAAGTATTATCAGCTATTTTCTCCGTATTTCCTTGGAATGACCTTCATGTTATTACTGTGTGACCTTATGAAAAACAATTATGAATAGTGCCATGTGAGAAGTATGACAGTAGACGCAAATTCTGATATATGTAAAATTTTAAAAAGTCTTATCTAAAGTATGGCAGCCATAGAGTACCTCATTTTTCAGTTGTAATTATAGGGAAGAAAAGGGAGCTCTAAGCAATATTATCCTCATTCACACTACGACAACCTTCAGGTATTTCATCTTTCCGTTGTAAACATCCTTGATATGGTACCACGATTTTCTGCATGTGAAGATATTGCTGTC
>NC_051408.1:39425182-39425249 GCF_015228065.2 Penaeus monodon | reverse complement strand
GGGGGGGGGGACGTTAATCATCTATGCCAGTAGCTCTTAACCTTCTTAGAGTCATTGACACCTGATA
>NC_051408.1:39424888-39424994 GCF_015228065.2 Penaeus monodon | reverse complement strand
CCATGGATTAAGAACCCCTGGTCTATGTTTTTATCTTTGTTAATGGTTATTGCGATGCATCCTTGTATACATATTGATTTGGTCTAGCGAAACCCTGTGTTTGAAA
>NC_051408.1:39422835-39424764 GCF_015228065.2 Penaeus monodon | reverse complement strand
TTTTCTTGCTTAACAATTAACATAACATTACTATTGTGAATGGAATATCAAATCTGAAAATCTGTGCCCAGTGTTCCTAGTGTTATACCAAAAATCACGTTTTATATTAATTGAGCAAAAACCCAATTTGAGGATAAGTACCTTTATACTCCAGTGTTTCTAAGGTATCACGATTTAGATATGTATATCGAAAAGTCTAAAGAAAAGTGTTGAGAAGCAAGAAATTTTATTATCACATTGAATTTGATTTACATAATTACCTAAGATTTTGATGTGCCAGATAATTTTAAACGTTGTTTTAGGGGCTTTAGTTTATAATAAAATGTATTAATATATGGCATAGTTTGGTTTTATAATGTATATATATCTATGTTAAGAGTTTTCCATGTGCGCATGGTTTCATGTGTTCACTGCATGAATTTGCACTGTAAAGCTCGCTTATGAATTCACGAGTCTTGTCAGTAATTTGGTATTCGGTGTCCATTTTTCGTGTTTAATTTTTTTACAAATCTACTTGCGTGTTCTTTTCTTTTTTCTAGGAAACTAGCTTTCAATTCTATCAAAGTTACTTCTAGATAGAACGATTAGTTTTAGTCGATTTTAATCCGAACTTATTTCTGCGTATGTTGTTATTTTAAGTGCAGGACGTTATGTACATATTGATTTCACAGTGGCGCTTTATATATAATATGCAGCACTGGATCCCAATAGTGCAATTTAAATCTTGACGATCTTTTACAGCTGGAGGTATTCTGAATTCTGTGTAACACTCACTTGAGGCTTTTCTTCTTTTCCACTGTGGTGATGGCAATTCAAGGGTTAAAAGGTCAAAAGATTTTGATTTATGTAATGATGTGATGGTAATTCATGGGTTAAAAGTATATGCCTTTAATCTATGTAATCAGTTTATTTCCCGTAGCCGCTGCTTCCACTTCCGCCACCAAAACCGCCTCCATTTCCACCGCCGAAGCTGCCTCCATGTCCGCCTCCGAAGCTGCCTCCGAAACCGCTCCCACTTCCACCTCCGAGGCCGCCTCCGCTTGCGCCTCCGTATCCGCCTCCGCCGCCGCTCGGAAGGGACCCGCTGCCAACCAAGACTCCTGCGGATACACTTCCGCCTCCGCTGCTTCCGCCGTAGCCTCCGGAGCTGCTACCTCCAAAACCGCTGCCGTGTCCCCCGCCAAAGCCACCGACGTTTCCTCCACCAAAACCACCAACTCCGAATCCACCACCTGCATGTCCTCCGCCAAATCCACCTCCTCCACTGCTACCATATCTGCCTCCACCACCAGCCGCTGCCACGGACATCACGGCCATCATGGCAGCCAATATCACCTGAAAATTATTAACCATTGATTACCATTTCTTATCGAATATGCGTTTTCGGAATATCTAAAAAATTATGTATGCATTTATACACACACAAACCATCCTTACCACTGGTCGCTGAGCTCTCATGATCGGTTGCTGTGTCGTCTTGCAAGAAGAGTCATGGCACTGCAGGAATCGTCCGAGTATTTATACCTACCTCCTTCGTCCTTCGTAAAGCGGTTGGAGTTGCCAACTTTTTTTTCGAAACAGTTTTGACGCCAATGAGGAAAATATTATCAGCTATTTTCTCCGTATTTCCTTGGAATGACCTTCATGTTATTACTGTGTGACCTTATGAAAAACAATCATGGAAAGTGCCATGTGAGATGTATGACAGTAGACGCAAATTCTGATATATGTAAAATTTTAAAAAGTCTTATCTAAAGTATGGCAGCCATAGAGTACCTCATTTTTCAGTTGTAATTATAGGGAAGAAAAGGGAGCTCTAAGCAATATTGTCCTCATTCACACTACGACAACCTTCAGGTATTTCATCTTTCCGTTGTAAACATCCCTGATATGGTACCACGATTTTCTGCATGTCAAGATAGTGCTGCC
>NC_051408.1:39422428-39422544 GCF_015228065.2 Penaeus monodon | reverse complement strand
CCATGGATTAAGAACCCCTGGTCTATGTTTTTACCTTAGTTAATGGTTATTGCGATGCATCCTTGTATACATATTGATTTGGTCAAGCGAAACCCTGTGTTTGAAATAGTAGTCTT
>NC_051408.1:39420330-39422304 GCF_015228065.2 Penaeus monodon | reverse complement strand
TTTTCTTGCTTGACAGTTAACATAGCTGTGTTACTATTGCGAATGCAATATCAAACCTGTAAATTAAATATTTCGAGAAATCATAATCTCACTTTCATAGGTAAAGGTGGTGAATAATCTGTGCCCAGTGTTGCTAGTGTTATACCAAAAATCACGTTTTATTTTAATTCGCGTTTATACTCCAGTTTGAGGAAAAGTACTTTTATACTCCAGTGTTTCTAATGTATCACGATTTCGATATGTATATCGAAAAGTCTAAAGAAAAGTGTTGAGAAGCAAGAAATTTTATTATCACATATTGAATCTGATTTACATAATTACCTAAGATTTTGATGTGCCAGATAATTTTAAACGTTGTTTTAGGGGCTTTAGTTTATAATAAAAAAAATTAATATATGGCATAGTTTGGTTTTATAATGTATATATCTATGTTAAGGGTTTTCCATGTGCGCATGGTTTCATGTGTTCATTACATGAATTTGCACTGTAAAGCTCGCTTATGAATTCACGAGTCTTCTAGAGAGAACGATTAGTTTTAGTCGATTTTAATCCGAACTCATTTCTGTGTATGTTATTTTGTGCAGGACGTTATGTACATATTGATTTCACAGTGGCGCTTTTTATATAATATGCAGCACTGGATCCCAATAGTGCAATTTAAATCTTGACGGTCTTTTACAGCTGGAGGTATTCTGAATGCCTTCTGTGTAACACTCACTTGAGACTTTTCTTCTTTTCCTCGGCTGTTGTTATGGCAATTCAAGGGTTAAAAGGACAATAGATTTTAACTTATGTAATAATGTGATGGTAATTCATGGGTTAAAAGTATATGCCTTTAATTTATGTAATCAGTTTATTTCCCGTAGCCGCTGCTTCCACTTCCGCCACCAAAACCGCCTCCATTTCCACCTCCGAAGCTGCCTCCGTGACCACCTCCGACGCCCCCAAAGCCACCTCCGAAACCGCCTCCATTTCCACCGCCGAAGCTGCCTCCATGTCCGCCTCCGAAGCTGCCTCCGAAACCGCTCCCACTTCCACCTCCGAAGCCGCCTCCGCTTGCGCCTCCGTATCCGCCTCCGCCGCCGCTCGGAAGGGACCCGCTGCCAACCAAGACTCCTGCGGATACACTTCCGCCTCCGCTGCTTCCGCCGTAGCCTCCGGAGCTGCTACCTCCAAAACCGCTGCCGTGTCCCCCGCCAAAACCACCGACGTTTCCTCCACCAAATCCACCACCTCCGAATCCACCACCTCCATGTCCTCCGCCAAATCCACCTCCTCCACTGCCGCCATATCCGCCTCCACCACCAGCCGCTGCCACGGACATCACGGCCATCATGGCAGCCATTATCACCTGAAAATTATTAACCATTGATTATCATTTCTAATCGAATATGCGTTTTCGGAATCTCTAAAAAATTATGTATGCATTTATACACACACAAACCATCCTTACCACTGGTCGCTGAGCTCTCATGATCGGTTGGTGTGTCGTCTTGCGAGAAGAGTCATGGCACTGCAGGAATCGTCCGAGTATTTATACCTACCTCCTTCGTCCTTCGTAAAGCGGTTGGAGTTGCCAACTTTTTTTTCGAAACAGTTTTGACGCCAATGAGGAAAATATTATCATCTATTATCTTGGAAAGACCTTCATGTTATTACTCTGTGACCTTATGACAAACAATTATGAATAGTGCCATGTGAGAAGCATGACAGTAGCCGCAAACTTTGATATATGTAAAAATAAAAAAGTTTTATCTAAAGTATGGCAGCCTTAGGGTACCTCTCTTTTCAGTTGCAATTATAGGCAAGAAAAGCAATGTTTCCTCATTCATACTACGACGACCTTCAGGTATTTCATCTTTCCGTTGTAAATAGCTTTGATATGGTAACACGAATTTCTGCATGTCAAGATAGTGCTGTCTTTTTTTCTTTTTTGGGGGGGTTGGGGGGGAGGTCGCTAATCATTTATGTCAG
>NC_051408.1:39419942-39420059 GCF_015228065.2 Penaeus monodon | reverse complement strand
CCATGGATTAAGAACCCCTGGTCTTTTTTTTTACCTTAGTTTAATGGTTATTGCGATGCTTTCCTTGTATACATATTGATTTGGTCAAGCGAAACCCTGTGTTTGAAATAGTAGTCT
>NC_051408.1:39418394-39419821 GCF_015228065.2 Penaeus monodon | reverse complement strand
TTTTCTTGCTTAACAGTTAACATAGCTGTGTTTACTATTGCGAAGCAATATCAAACCTGTAAATTAAATATTTCGAGAAATCATAATCTCACTTAGGTAAAGGTGGTGAATAATCTGTGCCCAGTGTTGCTAGTGTTATACCAAAAAATCACGTTTTATTTTAATTCGCGTTTATACTCCAGTTTGAGGAAAAGTACTTTTATACTCCAGTGTTTCTAATGTATCAAAGTCTAAAGAAAATTGTTGAGAAGCAAGAAATTTTATTATCACATATTGAATTTGATTTACATAATTACCTAAGATTTTGATGTGCCAGATAATTTTAAACATTGTTTTAGGGGCTTTAGTTTATAATAAAAAAAAAAAAATAAGGGCCCTGTTTGGTTTTTAATGTAAATATCTATGTTAAGGGTTTTCCATGTGCGCATGGTATCATGTGTTCATTACATGAAATTGCACTGTACAGCTCGCTTATGAATGCACGAATCTTGTCAGTAATTTGGTATTAGGTGTCCATTTTTCGTGTTTAATTTCCTTACAAATCTACTTGCGTGTTCTTTTCTTCTTTTCTAGGAAACTAGCTTTCAATTCTAGAGAGAACGATTAGTTTTAGTCGATTTTAATCCGAACTCATTTCTATGAGTTTTTATTTTAAGTGTAGGACGTTATGTACATATTGATTTCACAGTGGCGCTTTATATATAATATGCAGCACTGGATCCCAATAGTGCAATTTTAAATTTTGACGATCTTTTACGGCTGGAGAAATTCTGATTTCCTTCTGTGTAACACTCACTTGAGTGTTTTCTTCTTTTCCACGGCTGTTGTGATGGCAATTCAAGGGTTAAAAGGACAAAAGATTTTAATTTATGTAATCAGTTTATTTCCCGTAGCCGCTGCTTCCGCTTCCGCCACCAAAACCACCTCCATTTCCACCTCCGAAGCTGCCTCCGTGACCACCTCCGATGCCCCCAAAGCCACCCCCGAACCGCCTCCATTTCCACCGCCGAAGCTGCCTCCATGTCCGCCTCCGAAGCTGCCTCCGAAACCGCTCCCACTTCCACCTCCGAGGCCGCCTCCGCTTGCGCCTCCGTATCCGCCTCCGCCGCCGCTCGGAAGGGACCCGCTGCCAACCAAGACTCCTGCGGATACACTTCCGCCTCCGCTGCTTCCGCCGTAGCCTCCGGAGCTGCCACCTCCAAAACCTCTGCCTCCATGGCCTCCGCTGAAACCACTGCCTCCGCTTCCTCCACCAAATCCACCACCTCCGTGTCCTCCGCCAAATCCACCACCTCCAAATCCACCACCTCCATGTCCTCCGCCAAATCCACCACCTCCTCCACCGCCACCATATCCGCCTCCACCTCCAGCCACCGCCATCGACGTAAGGGCCAACATGGCCGCCATAATCATCTGAAAATAGTTAA
>NC_051408.1:39417674-39418252 GCF_015228065.2 Penaeus monodon | reverse complement strand
GTGTCATGATCGCTGAATCCTTTCCCCTTTGAGAAGAAACTGTGTTCGTTGCAGAAGTAACCTGAGTATTTATACATCGCTAATCGTCCTTCGGAAAGACATTGAAACGTTTCTGAATTATCATCGCGGAAAATAATTTCAATAGTGTTTTTCTCCGTATTCTTCTTATGACCTTCAATCTGCTATTCCGCACCCAGCGACCTTTATTTGAAACGATAATATTCTTTGTCGTTAAGAATGAGAAAAAAGTAAGAGTTAGATTAACAAATTTTTAAAATTTTAATTCGGGCAAAAACCCTGAATGAAATGAATGAATAAACACGGTAAATAAAACACACTGGATTTTTACATAATCTTCGAGAAGAAGGGGGTAACGCACTTCCGGGCCCCCTCCGGTTTTTATTCTTTTTTTTTTCCTGTTTACGTATGACTCACGTGTCCCTTTGGGCCTAAAAAGGGGAAATTTTTTTCCCTTTTTAAAATTTGAGGTCCCTATTTTTGTACATGCAAGGCCCATTAATCTTTTTTTCCCCCTTTTGTTTAAATCATGTGTGTGTATGGGGTTTTTGGGGGAAATT
>NC_051408.1:39414414-39414483 GCF_015228065.2 Penaeus monodon | reverse complement strand
ATCATATCTTATCAAATCTTTACTACCCTAAACCCTCTTTATATAAAATATACACATGGGAAACCCAAT
>NC_051408.1:39413657-39413792 GCF_015228065.2 Penaeus monodon | reverse complement strand
CCCCAAATTCCCCCCGGAAAAGGGATGAATTGTTTTAAATGTTGAAAAATGTAAAAAGGGTAGAATAAAAATTTATATTTTCAAAAACAAGGGATGAATTTGCCCCTTTTTCCGGGGAATAATTTTCCCATAAGA
>NC_051408.1:39412881-39412979 GCF_015228065.2 Penaeus monodon | reverse complement strand
TTTTGTGTGTTTTGTATATATATGATATTTAATATACACCTAAATAAAAAAAATAAAAAAACAAGGGATATATGAGTATCACCCCACCACACACACAA
>NC_051408.1:39407902-39409726 GCF_015228065.2 Penaeus monodon | reverse complement strand
CGACAATTCTGGCGACAGCGGTGAAATAAGGTTACAATTATTTTATTTTGTATCTTGGCTCTAGTATGATTCTCAGTACAAATTCAACTTGATTTCTATTTATGTTGCTCTTGAAACTCTTATAAGCAGAAATAGCCTTGGCTAATGTGCTTTCTACTAAGTTCTCTTGTGTGGTCTTTGTATTATAATTAAGTTGATAATTTATATTCTTAATTACTTAAATTTCATGCTGTATGCTGATAATGATTCATGTACAAGTCAAGTGTTACCATTCTCTTGTGTTCGCAGATCTCTCTCGTCTCGTGGTTTTGAGTTGTTGCATTTCTGCATAAACTAGCTTTGTGTATCTGGTTAATTCTAATGGTGTCGAGATTGGCATTTCTTTATATTAACAAGAATAACTAATTTTATTTTCGGTTAAATTTGTTGTGGGTTCCTTCATTGTGGGTTCCTTCATTGTTTTACAGTTATCATGGGTAGAAAAACTCGCAATAGGAATTATAAATCATTAGACATGAGTGATGACAAATACGAAGAAGTCCTGAATAAGTGTAAGGAGCTTGAGAAAAAACTAAGTGATTTGCAGAAAGAAAACGAAAATCTTAGTGCTTGCCTAGAAATTGCGAATGCGCATAAAGAATTTGCAAATTCAACACCCCTTCCATCGCCATTGCCCAATGTTGTACTTGAGAAAAGTTCATTACCTTACTTTGAAGCCCGTACTCCTGCATCAAGTCCCCTTAAGAGAAATATGGAAGTAGAGTATTGGCTTAGACAAATAGAACTAGTTACGAGAGTGAAAGATGATGCAACATTAATAAACACGGCAAGGTTACATTGCAAGGGTGCTGCTGAGCTAGTGATCAACTCCCCTTTATTTGAAAGTGTAACTACTTGGCAAGACTTCAAAGACTTGGTTAGAAAGAAATTCCGTGGTACAAGCACTTCAGTAGACTTTTTCCGTTTCTTGAATGAAATTATATTGGCTCCTCATCAGTCTCCACAAGATCTGTATATCGAAATTCAAGGTTACGTTTATCAAGGTTTACGAGACTATCCAGTAGCAGTGGGTAATGCTGAAGAGTTGATTACGAGAATCTTCTTGCAGTCGCTTCCTCTTGGGTTACGTGAGATGATTATGATAAAGTCAGATGCTCCTATTGACGAACTGGTAGATACAGCAGCTAAAATTTGGAACTGTAGATCTGCACGTAAACAGAATTCTCGCCCACAAGTTGCAGTTACTAATGACAAAGACGCAATTTACTGCGCTTTCCATAAATGCAAGGGTCACTCTACAGCTTCCTGTAGAGCTAAACCTCCTGGTAACGTGTGCTGGAGTTGCGGTAACCTTGGGCATCAACGTCGATCGTGTCCCTTTTCAGCAGGCCAGGCTTCATCGACAACCCCATCGGTGGAAGCCGCAGGCATTACCTCGGGATGTCATTAACATGCATAAGTCTGCAGTTGCAACGGTTCCATCTGATAACTTGGTTTCTGAGAAGTGTTTTGAAAAATGTAATACATCTAAATGTTTATTTAATTCCAAATCTATTAATCCTATTTCTGATACGCCTACAGGACGGCCACTTGTACAGCTAATTTGTGATCGGACCAGAAAGGAAGCTTTCATCGACATGGGCTCGTCAGTTTCTCTGGTAAAACTATCTTCTTTGGAAAATGTGTCGAGCAGAATGCGGCCCTGTGAAAAGTCCTTAACAGACGTCTCTGGATCTACATTGCAAACAAGAGGTGAAGTTGACATTGATATCCAGATTGCAGGTATAAGTTGCAAACATCGTTTTGTAATAACAGACAGTCTAA
>NC_051408.1:39407123-39407855 GCF_015228065.2 Penaeus monodon | reverse complement strand
GACTTCAAAATGGTGCATAAACGTTTACCTTGCAGATCTTATCTAATACTGCAGGATGTCACATTACCTCTGAAATATACTGATAATGTCTCGTTCCGTATCCAGAGTGTCAACTCGTCCAAACCTGTCTCTGCCATCTCTCTTCAGAAGTTGTTTGAACATCGCCAATGTCCTTCCTATGCCCATGTGCAAAGGACCACAGTATGCCCTCCTCGTTCCGGACGTTTTATTCGTGCTTCAGTTTCAAATTCTTCTCTTTTGAAAAAATGTAAGTGACCTCTTCGTTTCAAGTTTGACTTCTATAATGATTCCAAGAAGCATAGTAAAAAATAAAAATGGAAATATTGATATATGGATTGTCAATGACTCTGCTCATGCCTTAAAGTTGCGTACTGGCACACGCTTGGCAGAAGTTGAAGCAGTTTCAGATGAACTTCCTGTTTTCGCCATTTCTGACTCGGATGACCCAGATTTCTCCATGGATGAAAGGAAACTTAAACACTTGCCTCCTAAATCGCGTGAGAAATTGAAAGATCTCTTGTTTACATATAAAAATTTATTTTCTGAAAAATCGACAATTGGAACTATTCCAGGGGCAGTACACCGAATCATCACAAAAGATGATACACCCATTTGCACCAGGCAGTGGAGATTGCCACACTCTGCAAAGGAGGTAATTAAAAAGACTTGTCAGGAAATGCTGGATGCCGAAGTCATAGAGCCATCATGTTC
>NC_051408.1:39406913-39406989 GCF_015228065.2 Penaeus monodon | reverse complement strand
ACCTTCGTGATAATGCATATTTCAGTATCTTAGACGCAAGAGCTGCTTACTGGAGTATAAACGTTGCTCCAGAAGA
>NC_051408.1:39404451-39406283 GCF_015228065.2 Penaeus monodon | reverse complement strand
TAACTCTGAAGGTAACCTCTGTGCTGTTGCAAATTACTCACGCAAGTTGAGAGGGTCGGAAATACGTTACAGCGTTACTGACTTCGAAGCTCTTGCAATAATAGAATCTGTGAGACATTTTGATGCATATCTGTATGGTAAATCTTTTACCATTATAACTGATCACAGGCCATTAACCTATATTTTCACCCGAAGGACAAAGTCCCCGCGTATGTCTCGCTGGTCCCATGAGCTGATGGAATACTCTTACCGCATTGTTTATAGAAAAGGATCTACTCACCACGTCCCTGATCTTCTAAGCCGTGATATAGCGTCTATTGACCTCACTATAGCTGAACCAACTGTTTTAAGAGAGGCACAACTTAAAGACCCAGTATGGCATGAGGTTATAAAATTCCTGGAAGGCTCTGCCCTGCCACAAAAACGTCTACCGACATTCTTAGACGAATTTGAACTCAAAGATGGTGTGTTATATCATCTAAAGGTATGTTCTGACAAGATTATTCATAGGCTGGTCATACCTAAGGCACTACAGAAAGAAGCTATAGAAATTGCCCATGCTTCTGCTATAGCAACTCATCCTGGTATTTTCAGAACGTACCACAAACTAAAAGAGCATTATTACTTCCAGAACATGCTTTCAGCTATGAAGGAATATGTCAATGCCTGTCTCCCATGTCAGAAGAGAAGAGGAACTGTAAAACCTAACGTACAACTCTCACAAATGCCTGTTGTCACTTCTCCTTTGGACAGAATTAGTGCAGATCTGATGGATCTACACAGCTCGTATAGTGGAAGCCGTTATCTTCTGTCCATAATAGACCACATGAGCAGGTATTTGCAACTTGTTCCTCTCCCAAATAAGAGTGCCCAGACAATATCTGATGCCTTTGTGGAACACTATTTTACACTATTTGGAGTTCCTAGAATGCTGACTACAGACAGTGGTTCAGAGTTCAAAAACAGATTATTTTCAGAAGTCTGTGATATATTGAGTATTAAAATGCATTATACAACACCCTTTTATCCTCAGGCAAACGGCTTGATTGAAAGAAGCAATAGATGTGTAAAGGATGCAATATCTATCCTATGCGATGATGCTCCCTTGTTATGGGATGACTATATACCCCAAGTGCGGTATGCCCTTAATACTGAATTTCACCGATCAACTGATAACCAACCTCTGTTCCTGTTTATGGGCCATTCATGCTCTTATCCAATCGGGCTTACAAACCGTGTTACCATGAATGAAGATGTTACAAGTACTGATCATCTTCTCAGGCTTATCAAGGCTCGAGAAGTAGCAGCTGAAACTTCCCGTAAGACACGAGAAGAAAATGCAAAATATTACAATAGAAAAGTTCGTGAACAGAAAATTAATGTTGGATCTCTCGTATTACGGCGGTCTTATGATCAAGTTCAAGGTGTTAGTCGTGCCTTAAATCCTAGGTGGTTGGGTCCATGCAGAGTAAGTCGGATCACCAGTCCAGTAACTTTTATCGTTCGTGATTTGTCTCCCCCGTTTGCTGAAAGAAAGGTTCATGCAAACCAGTTGAAATTGTTTTCTTGTAATGCTGAATTTTCATTGTTGCCACAGGATTTTGACTCTCCTGTTCGGTCTGATTCTCCTGTTCGGTTTGATTCTTCCCGGTTGCACCCTATGATTACTCGGTCTCAAATCAAGAAATGATGTACAGATTTCTCCTATGTGCCTTACTAATTGTCGTTTCTTTTCAGTTTGCTCAATCGTCTCGAGTTACGCCTGTCTTGTGTGTCCGCAGTTGTTTCCATGTTTGTATCCCATCCCTGCCTGGATCCTGGCCAGTAAATAT
>NC_051408.1:39404253-39404326 GCF_015228065.2 Penaeus monodon | reverse complement strand
GACGCTTCTTCCGCGATGTTTCGCCTGATGAGCTGACGCTGAGGCTTTCCGTCTCGTCTGCCGTGGGAGATGA
>NC_051408.1:39403083-39403250 GCF_015228065.2 Penaeus monodon | reverse complement strand
ATGTCAGGAAACTATAAAAAGTCGCAGTTCATCGAATGCTTTAACTTCACGTACAAAAGCATCAAAGCAAATGTTATCATGTAAAGATATTCATTGTTAGTCCTACATTTTCAATAAATGTGTTGAAACGAAAATTTTTCAATACTAATCATGAGAAAATTAGAAAG
>NC_051408.1:39402407-39403011 GCF_015228065.2 Penaeus monodon | reverse complement strand
TAATAGCAGAATTGGTATATAGCTGCGCGTTGAGTGTTTGTATGTTTCTTTGTTATAGGACTTAACTGTTACCATCTATGAGAAGCATTTTTTCTCTTTATTTTATATTTCTGAGAATACTTTTTGCTTACATTTCTTTGCTTTATTGCCGTTACATCAACAGTAGCTTTCTTTTGCTTTTATATATAGTTTATTTTTTATCACTTTTTTCCATCTCATTTTTATAGATTGTTCTTCTACTTCTGTCTTTTGTCTAATCATGAATTTTTAAGCATATTATATGTTTGTGAGGTGGGGGTATAAGAGTGATTTTCATTTATTTTGCGTTATTTGGCCGCATTGCCTTATTTCAGGCGTTTGGAATATGTGGGGAGCTTTGATTATTAAAAATTTAGGAACATGAAAATGGTTTTCGCTCTAGATGGATTTCGATTGTTGGAATAAAGCAGGTTTTAATTCAGTTTACTTTATTGCATCTAGGGGTGTCTTTACTTTTCCGCTTTATCCTCCGTATCCGCTGCTGCCTCCGCTTCCGCCTCCGCTTCCACCTCCGCTTCCGCCTCCATGACTACCTCCAAAACTGCCTCCACTTCCTCCACTAATA
>NC_051408.1:39401566-39402360 GCF_015228065.2 Penaeus monodon | reverse complement strand
ACTCGAGAGAGTTCCACTGCCAACAAAAATTCCAGAAACTACGCTGCTACCGCCGCTTCCTCCTCCGCTGCCTCCGCCGTATCCACCGCCGCCGCCGCCGCCGCTACTACCGCCAAATCCACCTCCTCCGAACCCGCCACCTCCATGGCCTCCGCCTCCACTGCCACCTCCGCTACCACCTCCGCCACCGCCACCACCTCCTCCACCGCCGCCACCATATCGGCCTCTACCTCCCGCCGCTGCCATCGACATAAGGGCCATTATAGCCGCCAATATAACCTGAAAAGTGCGGGCGACTTTAGAAATGAGCTAATAACATAGCAATTTCATTTCTATATATTTTGCCGTACATCACTCTAGGTAATCACAGACTGATACGTTCGTAGATAAATTGACAGAAATAGAAAATTGGAAATGAAACATAGATTATCTTACATATGCTAACACAATCGTAATTTACTATATAGTCATTAAGTTATTTACGATATTTTCCTTTCGAAAACATTTACCATTCCCAATGACTCGATATCGAATTTACGTAACTGGCAAACATACAGCATACATTCTATATTCTCACCATTGGACGCCGAATCATTGCTCCTTTTAATTTGCCTTCCTATGTTACAGAAGAGACAGTGTCAAGTGTGGCACTGTCGACGTCGGCCAAGTATTTATGCTTCGTGATTGGCCTTCAGAGAGCTGTTGGTGGTGCCAGGTTCGTTCGCTGGAGAATGTTTACATAATAAATAGTGGATTATTTTATTTTCACTTGAGAATTCATCACTGACAAGCAA
>NC_051408.1:39401051-39401154 GCF_015228065.2 Penaeus monodon | reverse complement strand
TGTGGTTTCATACCAATTCATAATGCGAGACAGCATGGAAGAATGTTTAATATAATTGTAGCTAGATCATACATTTGCCGTCTTTTCTATAAATGTGCAGTAT
>NC_051408.1:39400807-39401021 GCF_015228065.2 Penaeus monodon | reverse complement strand
TATGTTATGAAAATGTCATTGTGATGTGTGCTTTTTTAATGAAAAATGTATATGTTAACATTTGTGATAAAACATCAGAGTGTGAAAATAACATTTAAAAAGATATAAAAAAAAAAACATAATATAGCAAATATCAACCCCTTCCCTTGAGGAAGTCCGTACCGGCCTATTTACCTGTAAGTCGGTCAAAGGCTTTTGGCGGAACAAATATTAA
>NC_051408.1:39400418-39400733 GCF_015228065.2 Penaeus monodon | reverse complement strand
TTACTTAGAAAAGCATAGTGAGTAAAAACATCACTTAACAACAGTTAAGACAGAACTGAATCATATTCATATTCAGTCACTGCATTTACCCCATATTAATCTGCAAGATATGGGAACGAACACTTGCTACTGTATGGAAATATTTGTGCTTATTTTCGATGGAAGATGAAGGGAAGGAGGCATATTTGCACTATACGTTATTACACAAAGTAGTGTAGGCTGTAAAAGCATATGCATACAAACATTAAGTTAATTTCATACAGATAAAGAATTCCGTGTTTCTCTCTCCTGTATTTGTCTGTCATTGTCTTCTTG
>NC_051408.1:39400129-39400333 GCF_015228065.2 Penaeus monodon | reverse complement strand
TCTGACAAGGTAAACAAACCTGTCTCCAAGAGCATCGATGTCATCGCCATTGCAGTATCGATCCCGACTATTGGTATAAGGAAGGTCTGGAAGTGAATTCTTAATGATCACAACATTCCCACTGATTCCTAACTCGTAAATTCCACCCTGTAACGAATCTGAGCTGATTAGTTTTTTGTCATGTTTAAAGCATTTAGTGTTGAG
>NC_051408.1:39399474-39399837 GCF_015228065.2 Penaeus monodon | reverse complement strand
CGGTGGAAATTAGTTAGGTTAGTCATCTTTCGCTTTGATTTTGTTGGTGAGGTGTAAGTTTATTAATCAATTAGCTTTATTTTTCTCTACTTGGACTTCTTACCTTAACTCAGGCTTTCTGAATAGTGTTGGGGAGTTTATTATCAACTTAATATTTTGGAACATAAAAAGTGTATTCATTCTGGATGAAATTCGGATGTTTGAAGAAGAAAAAAACAGGTTGGGTTCATTTTCTTTTATTGCATCTAGGACTAAGTCTTTGCCTTTCCGCTTTATCCTCCGTATCCGTTTCTGCCTCCGCTTCCACCTCCATGACTACCCCTAAAACCGCCTCCACTTCCTCCACTAAAACTGCCTCCGTTT
>NC_051408.1:39399146-39399442 GCF_015228065.2 Penaeus monodon | reverse complement strand
CGAGAGAGTTCCACTGCCAACACGAATTCCAGAAGCTACACTGCCACCGCCGCTCCCCGCCCCGCCTTCCCCGTGCCTCCGATCCACTGCCTCCATGGCCTCCACCTCCACTACCTCCGCCAAATCCACCACCCCACCCCTCCACCGCCGCCACCATATCGGCCTCTACCTCCAGCCGCTGCCATCGACACAACGGCCATCGTGACTGCCAATATGACCTGGAAACCACGAATAAATTAAATGCTGTTACAAAATACGTACAAACATACATCCAGATTACAAAGCACATTAGTTGG
>NC_051408.1:39398380-39399071 GCF_015228065.2 Penaeus monodon | reverse complement strand
GTATGTATTTTTTTTCTTCTTCTTTTTCAGAAAGCTTTTAAAATCATCATGTTTTCCCATACTATAACATCATTCGTTCTTGGTTACCCAACATAGAACAAACAATTCTTTTAGCAACCAGAAAATTCATATTCGTGTCTCACCACTGGACGCTGAAGTATCATGATTGCAGTGAGTTTATCTTCCTCTGTTGCAGAAGAGATATTCTCAAGTGTGGCACTGTCGACGTCGCCCGAGTATTTATGCTTCATGGTTTGGCCTTCTGTAAGGCACTAGAGGTGCCAGCTTCTTTCGCTACGTAATTTTTGCGTGAATGAATGAGCAATCAATTCCGAAAGATTAGAGAAAAAATAAACAAGAAAACGACTGTTATTACATCATAAACCTCGATGATTAGGTGACACACAAGTAACAAATCTTACAACATTTTTTCTTAGATATGTGATTATGGTTGATGTTAACGCGTCCTTTTTTGTAATTCATTTATTTCATACAAATGATTTTTTCTTTTCTTTCAGGAAGCACATATATGTACTACCGCAACGTGTGTGTTCGTATACATGTGTGTTTATTTGTGTGTTATTCAAACTAAGAAAAAAAAAATATTATTTTGCTATAGTTCTATGAAATCCTTACTCTTTCTTATATGTACCTTAATCAATATTCATGACCAATATGTCATAAAAGCGAA
>NC_051408.1:39397132-39397202 GCF_015228065.2 Penaeus monodon | reverse complement strand
TCATAGTTCAGCAAATGCTGTAACAGTCTCTCCCAGATGACACAAAAGCATTAAAAAAAAACAGTAACCA
>NC_051408.1:39396895-39397073 GCF_015228065.2 Penaeus monodon | reverse complement strand
ACAATAATCATAACAGCATTAGAAGAAAAAAATTATTGTAAAATTGGTAAATAAATGTACAGATAAGTCTGTGTTTGACTGTTACCCATCTGTGAGAAGCATTTATTTATCTTTTTCACCCTTTTTCTTAGAATACTTTTAATTTACATGTTTTTTGCTTTGTTGGCGGTACATCAAC
>NC_051408.1:39396522-39396865 GCF_015228065.2 Penaeus monodon | reverse complement strand
CGCAATATAGTGTATTTTCACTCTCGTTTTTTTTCGTCTCCATTTTATAGAATTTCGTTCTACTTCCTCCTCATCTTCATTCGTGAATCTCTAAACGTCTTCGTGGAAATTAGGGTCAGTCATCTTTCGTTTTTTTATGTTGAGGTTTAAGTATATTATGGTTTTCCCTTATTTTGCTTTAATTTGCCTTTCTATCTTAAATCAGAATGTCTTAATAATCTGTGGTTTTACTTATGAACTTCTATTGGAACATAAAAAGTATCGTCCCGGATGAAATTCACTTAGAAAAAGCAGGTTTCAATTCATTTTACTTTAATGCTTCTACGAGTAAGTCGTTGCTTTC
>NC_051408.1:39396356-39396478 GCF_015228065.2 Penaeus monodon | reverse complement strand
ATGACTACCTCCAAAACTGCTCCATTCTCATAATACTACTCGCTTCCACCACGTAGCCACCGCCGCCGCGCCGCTTCCATCCGAGAGAGTTCCACTGCAACAAAAATTCAGAATACACTTCA
>NC_051408.1:39396071-39396242 GCF_015228065.2 Penaeus monodon | reverse complement strand
TATCGACCTCTACCTCCGGCAGCTACCATCGATATAAGTATCATCGTGACTGCCATTATGACCTGAAAAGCACGATCGAGTTAAATACAAAATATCTACAGAGCAACAAATAGCTACATTAGTAGTGAAATGAACATAGAGAGCATTAGAAAATATATTACACATTAACTG
>NC_051408.1:39395301-39396000 GCF_015228065.2 Penaeus monodon | reverse complement strand
TAGATAAATAACTTACTGTTTTCCCATACTGCACCACTCGTTCTCAGTTACCCAACGTAGAAGAAACACATCTTTTAGCAACCAAGAAATTCATATTCGTGTCTCACCACTTGGCGCTGAAGTATCATGGTTGCAGTGAGTTCTTCCTCTGTTGCAGATGGGATATTCTCAAGTCTGAGGCTGTCAACGTCGACCAAGTATTTATGCTTCATGATTTGGCCTTCAGTAAGGCACTAGAGGTGCCAGCTTCTTTTGTTCTTTGGATGAATGAGCGAACTATCACTTCCGGAAATTAAGAAGATTAGATGAATTTTCATTTCTCTAAAACAACTATTGTTACTTCGTAACATCTTTGACGATGATTCGGTGACAAATAAGGAACAAATTTTACAATAATTTTCTCTGATTATAGAATGATTAGTTGATTTTAACGCGTCCCCTTATGTAATTCTTGTATATCATGCAATTGAACATTTTCTTATCTTTCAGGAATTACATAAGTATGACTGAATACACGCAGATGTACGAACTTACGTGATAGGTGTATATATGTGTGTATAGTATATGTAGTAACACAGTTTATGTTTATAACTGTATATATTTCTGTGAGTTCGTTTGTATGTTTTCTTTTTTCACAACTGCACGTAAAGGCGATATACTTACTTGGAATATGTTGTTGAAGCATATACATATACACTG
>NC_051408.1:39394102-39394198 GCF_015228065.2 Penaeus monodon | reverse complement strand
CCAGTAAAAACATTCGTCGACTGTTTTAACGTTACACTCGCTCCGAAATTATAAGATAAGCTGATGAGAACACATGATGAGGAGAACACTCATCAC
>NC_051408.1:39393884-39394037 GCF_015228065.2 Penaeus monodon | reverse complement strand
GATAGCAAATCGGCAAATAGCTGAGCAAGTGGGGTTTGTGCGTTTGTTGGAGTTAGCTATTACTCCGTTGTGAGAAGCATTTATTTCTTTTTATTTACTCTCTTAGAATACTTTATTGTTTATTTACTGTGTTGTCGTCATATCAATCGTGTG
>NC_051408.1:39393382-39393763 GCF_015228065.2 Penaeus monodon | reverse complement strand
TTCGTCCGTATTTATTTATCATTAAGCCTCTCAGTGGATGTTAATTAGGGTCAATCAACCTTCGCTTTGCTTTTTATGATGAGGTTTCGGTTTATAAATTTCCCTTCTTTTGCTTTATTTGGGCTTTATACCTTACGCCTGAATATCTAAATGATCTGTGGCTAGTTTTAATTGTCAATTTACTGGTTTGGAACATGAAGTGTTTTCGCTCTGGATGAAATTCGCTTTTTAGAAAAATGCCGGTTTCAGTTCATTTTACTTTATTGCATCTAGGAGTAAGTCTTTGCTTTCCCGCTTTATCCTCCGTATCCGCCTCCGCTTCCGCCTCCGCTTCCGCCTCCATGACTACCTCCAAAACTGCCTCCACTCCCTCCACTAAAA
>NC_051408.1:39392532-39393338 GCF_015228065.2 Penaeus monodon | reverse complement strand
CGAGAGAGTTCCACTGCCAACAAGAATTCCAGAAACTACACTTCCACCGCCGCTTCCTCCTCCGCTGCCTCCGCCGTATCCACCGCCACCGCCGCTTCCTCCTCCGCTACCTCCGCCGTATCCACCGCCACCGCCGCTGCTACCGCCAAATCCACCTCCTCCGAATCCGCCGCCTCCATGGCTTCCGCCTCCACTACCACCTCCACCACCACCTCCTCCACCGCCGCCACCATATCGGCCTCCACCTCCCGCCGCTGCCATCGACATAAGGGTCACTATGGCCGCCAATATAACCTAAAAAGTTAGCCTTACATCACTTATGTAATTACAGACTGATACGACGTAGATAAATTGATAGAAAGATAATTGGGAGTGAAGCATTGGTTATCCTACATCCCCTAACACAATTGCAGTTTCATATATAGTCATAAAGTCATTTACAATAATTTCCATTCAAGAATCTTTGCCATTACCCAATGACCAAATATAACATTTACGTTACTGGCAAATATACAGCATAAATTCATGTTCTCACCAATGGACGCCGAATCATTGCTTCTGTTAATTTTTTCTTCCTTTGTTACAGAAGAGACAGTGTCAAGTGTGGCTCTGTCGACGTCGGCCAAGTATTTATGCCTCGTGATTGGCCTTCGGACAAATGCTGAAGGTGCCAGCTTCGTTCACTTGAGAGTGTTTACGTAACGGCGAAAATAAATAGTGCATGGTTAAGAAATTATCTTCTTTCTGACATATGAGTGTTTTTATCTATGAACTTTAGACAAGGAACCAACAAAATTTAAGAAAAT
>NC_051408.1:39390782-39390981 GCF_015228065.2 Penaeus monodon | reverse complement strand
ATATAATTGAACCCAGATCATATATTTGTCGTCTTTCCAATGCATGATGAATTATGAAGTTAGATTCAACAAAAAAAAGAAGAAAATATGTTGGGTAAAAGTCACTGTGATGGTTAAGTATGACAAAGATGTTTTAACGATCCATGTGTATCTTTTGAATATATGTGATAGAATACCTAAGAGTGTCACCCCCCCAAGC
>NC_051408.1:39390356-39390752 GCF_015228065.2 Penaeus monodon | reverse complement strand
TTACAGATATCAACCCGCCTTCCCTCGAGGAAAGTTTTGATATATAAGTCCGCACTGGGCTATTGTCACAATCATAATTTTCAACGTGGTGTGTTAAGTGTACCTGTGTGTGTAACACTGCATGGTTTCGTAAAAGAGAGAGTAGAATCATTAGTTAACAATAAAGATAACAATATAACAGAGATTCAATAATTTTGATTTTTCCCTAATATTATCTACAAGAAATGGGAAGTAACACTTGCTGATGTAGAAATATCTGAGAAGGGACATAAATCTGCATCACCTTTTAACTTTTTTTTACATTACTTAACAATGAAAGGGCTAAATACTCTACGTTCTTCCACAAAGTACTGAAAACTGTAAGAGCATGCGCATAGAAACATTCAGTTGATTTGA
>NC_051408.1:39389920-39390148 GCF_015228065.2 Penaeus monodon | reverse complement strand
TCGCAGCGCACATTGAACAATCCACATTCTTCTTACAAGGTGTACAAACGTATTTCCAAGAACAGAGATTTCGCCATTCCGTTATTAATCCTGACTAGCGGTTTAAAGAAGACCTGGAACTAAATCTTTAATGATCAGATTCCCCTGATTCCTAACTTGTAAATCCCTTTCGTTAAGCACTCTCAGCTGATCAGTTTAAAACCTATAGAAGTTATTTTATTATTGTGT
>NC_051408.1:39389184-39389887 GCF_015228065.2 Penaeus monodon | reverse complement strand
TTTCGTGTCTCTTGTTTCGAGTCGAATTTGATGATCAAAAGGAAATACTCTTACCAGACTCTTCATTGAAATATACGTTCTTATCCGATTAGTTAACACTGGGTTTCATTACAAACTACAATATGATGGTGATATATTTATTTACTGCGAATAAGAAATAGATCCTTTTTACCCTCCGTATCCGCCGGCACCGCTGCCACCTCCGCTTCCACTTCCATGTCCTCCAAATCCGCCACCACTTCCACCTCCAAAACCGCCTCCGCTTCCACCTCCGTAGCCGCCACCACCGCCTCCACCCGAGAGAGTTCCACTGCCAACAAGAATTCCAGAAGCTACACTGCCACCGCCTCCTCCTCCATTTCCTCCGCCGTATCCACCGACGCCGCCGCCGCTACCTCCGCCAAATCCACCACCGCCGAATCCGCCGCCTCCATGGCTTCCACCTCCACTACCGCCAAATCCACCGCCTCCGAATCCACCACCTCCGCTGCTACCGCCATATCCACCGCCGCCTCCTCCAAAACCACCGCCTCCACTGCCTCCTCCTCCACTACCACCTCCACCACCGCCACCATAAGTAGCTCCACCTCCTCCACCGCCATGGCCATCCGCTACTGCCATATACATCATGGCCATCATCGTCGCCAGAATCATCTGAAACATACAGCCGATATCTGACAATCTCCGTATTGGTAATACTGAT
>NC_051408.1:39388715-39389104 GCF_015228065.2 Penaeus monodon | reverse complement strand
ATTTTAGGGGAGGAGTAGATTCTCCAAACACCCATAGCCACAAATTATCAACGCTAACAGACTCAAAAATGACGATCGGTGACAAACCCCCCCACACTCTTACCAGCGGGCGTCCCACTAACATCTCTCCTGGGAGTTTGTCTTTCACTGCTACAGGAGAAACAATGCCAAGTGTAGCACAATCGACGTCGACCAAATATTTATACTACTTTGATTCATTCTCCGTTGAGTTGCCAGCTTGTATTGGATTCTTATTGCAACGGAAAACCATTGCATATACAGCGCGACTTGTTCCTAGTACAGAAAATTTTTCGTAGTCATTGTGTGTTTAAGAAAGCGTTCGTTAAATGAATGAATGGGTAAGTGGAAGATACTGACCTTGTCCTGTT
>NC_051408.1:39388440-39388595 GCF_015228065.2 Penaeus monodon | reverse complement strand
TTCTTCTCTGTGTAATTCTTGCATTTTTTGCTGTGAAAAGGTGTGATCTTACTGTATTCTAATATTAATTGTATTTTGAGAACGACGAAAATTGCATCTCTCTTCCGGTTCATTCAGGCTTGGTCCAATAGGAATATGTAGTTTTTCTTTACATA
>NC_051408.1:39388224-39388386 GCF_015228065.2 Penaeus monodon | reverse complement strand
GGTAATATTTTATGTGATAGGTGAACCATTATACCCGTACAAAATGATTCAATATATAAATCATTTAGTTTTAAACATTTCTTATTTTCGTACCAATTTGCTCAAATAAGTGTTTTGGAAAAAAATAATTAAACTTGCGGAGTGTGTAGGGAACGTGTTTGT
>NC_051408.1:39387022-39387213 GCF_015228065.2 Penaeus monodon | reverse complement strand
ACTAGAAGCATAATACGGAAAGTTATCTTAATGTCTTTCCGAAAATACCAGTTTCCCCGTTCCGCCCAGTGGCTAAGGAGGGCCTGGAACTGAATCCATAATGATCATAAGATTCCCATGAATTCCTAACTCGTAATTCCCATTCCTTAGTCACTAAGCTGATCAGTTTATTTTCATGTTTCAAGAATGTG
>NC_051408.1:39386065-39386902 GCF_015228065.2 Penaeus monodon | reverse complement strand
GTCTTTTGGCTTAAATCGAATTTGATGATCAGTATAGGAAATATTTTAAGCATTATCTTGATTGAGATACATGCTAACGGTTCTTATCCAGTTAGTCAACGTTGGGATTCATTATAAACTACGATGTGATGATGAGAAATATTTATTTATTGCAAGAAAAGATTCGCTTTATCCTCCGTAGCCTGAACTGCTGCCACCTCCGCTGCCGCCTCCGTGTCCTCCAAATCCACCTCCACTTCCTCCACCAAAGCCGCCTCCGCTTCCTCCACCAAAACCGCCTCCGCTTCCTCCACCAAAACCGCCTCCGCTTCCACCTCCGTAGCCGCCGCCACCACCACCGCCTCCACCCGAGAGAGCTCCACTTCCAACAAGAATTCCAGCAACTACACTGCCACCGCCTCCGCCTCCGATGCCTCCGCCGTATCCACCGCCGCCGCCGCCGTTACCTCCGCCAAATCCACCACCGCCGAATCCGCCGCCTCCATGGCCTCCACCTCCACTACCTCCAAATCCACCGCCTCCGAATCCACCACCTCCGCTGCTACCGCCATATCCACCGCCGCCGCCTCCAAAACCACTGCCCCCACTGCCTCCTCCAAATCCTCCGCCTCCACTGCCTCCTCCGAATCCTCCTCCTCCACTACCTCCTCCACCACCGCCACCATATCTACCTCCACCTCCTCCACCGCCATGGCCATCCGCTGCTGCCATATACATCATGGCCATCATCGCCGCCAGCATCACCTGAAACATACAGACGATATCTGACAATCTCTGTATTGGTAATACTAATTATTTCACTTCTATCAATATTCTATCACTTCACTACCTATCTGA
>NC_051408.1:39385601-39386025 GCF_015228065.2 Penaeus monodon | reverse complement strand
GGGGGGGAACAGACCTGATTTATCAACACTAACATTACTAACAATTTCCTGTTAACTGAGTGAAAATTGAGTAACAAAACTACCACACTCTTACCAGCGGACGTCCCACTATCATGTCTTCTGTCAGTTCATCTTTCCCTGTTACACGAGAAACAATTCCAAGTGTAGCACAATCGACGTCGACCAGATATTTATACTACTCTGATTCGTCCTTCGTTGAGTTGCCAGCTCTTATCAGTGTCTTGTGATAACGAAAAAAAAAAAAACATTGCATATTCAGCGTGATTTGATGTTCCCAGTGCAATGACCTTTTGGTAGTCATTGTGTGTTTAAGACAGTGTTTGTTAAATGAACGAATGGGTAAGTGGAAGATACTGACCTTGTTTTGTTTACATGTGTGTGTATGATATGTAAACTTACACAT
>NC_051408.1:39385417-39385501 GCF_015228065.2 Penaeus monodon | reverse complement strand
TTCTTGTATTTTCTGCTGTGGAAATGCTGGTCTTTCTACTGTATTTTGGTGTTATTGTATTTTCAGAACAACGAAGGTTGCATT
>NC_051408.1:39383129-39383312 GCF_015228065.2 Penaeus monodon | reverse complement strand
AAGTTTAAAGTCGTTTTGATAAATATATATATGATACACAAATTGTTTTCTTTTGGTTTTGTTGTCAACATTATCAATATAATTACATAACACACATGTATACAAGTATATATAATAAAAAGTTTTCAAAGTCGTTGTTGCCATTACAAACATCCACTTAATATGAACAGACACAGAATTCCG
>NC_051408.1:39382819-39382925 GCF_015228065.2 Penaeus monodon | reverse complement strand
ACCCCGTGTCTCTCTCTTTTATTTATTTATTTATTTTATCCCGCTGATTCCTTAATTTCATTTCTTAATTAATCTCAGCTGATCAGTTCTTTGTGGTATCCAAAGC
>NC_051408.1:39382045-39382768 GCF_015228065.2 Penaeus monodon | reverse complement strand
ACGGGGGAGGTCCTTTGGTTAAAGTCGATTTTAATGAGCAACATAGTGAATACTTGATTGATTGGTTTCTGTCCAATTAGTCATCACTGGGTTTCTTTATAAACTACAATATGAAGGCGACAGATGTTTTTATTGCAAATAAGAGATTCTTTTTACCCTCCGTATCCGCCTGAACTGCTGCCACCTCCGCTGCCGCCTCCGTGTCCTCCAAATCCACCTCCACCTCCAAAACTGCCTCCACTTCCACCTCCAAAACCGCCTCCGCTTCCACCTCCGTAGCCGCCACCGCCACCGCCTCCACCAGAGAGAGCTCCACTTCCAACAAGAATTCCAGCAGCTACACTGCCACCGCCTCCGCCTCCACTGCCTCCGCCGTATCCACCGCCGCCGCCGCCGCCGCTACCTCCGCCAAATCCACCACCTCCGAATCCGCCGCTTCCATGGCCTCCACCTCCACTACCTCCAAATCCACCACCTCCGCTGCTACCGCCAATCCACGCCGCCCTCAAATCCTCGCCTCCACTGCTCTCCAAATCTCCGCTCCACTGCTCCTCGAATCCTCCGCCTCCACTACCTCCTCCACCACCGCCACATATCTACCCCCACCTCCTCCACCGCCATGGCCATCCGCTGCTGCCATATACATCATGGCCATCATCGCCGCCAGAATCACCTGAAACACACAGACGATATCTGATAATCTCTATATTGGTAATATTGATT
>NC_051408.1:39381934-39382016 GCF_015228065.2 Penaeus monodon | reverse complement strand
CAATGATTTGATAAACAACTAAATTAACAAAATGAATATATGATGGATATTCTTATATTTATCAGTTCATTATTTGTACATC
>NC_051408.1:39381446-39381902 GCF_015228065.2 Penaeus monodon | reverse complement strand
GAAGAAGTAGACTTAATTTTCCAAACACACGTAGCTAACAGTTTCCAACTAACAGAGTGTACATGATCGGTAACAAAACTCCCACTCTCTTACCAACGGGCGTCCCACTAACATGTCTTCTGTCAGTTTGTCTTTCCCTGATACATGAGAAACAATTCCAAGTGTACTTACCAGCGGACGTCCCACTAACATGACTTCTGTCAGTTTGTCTTTCCCTGTTACACGAGAAGCAATTCCAAGTGTAGCACAATCGACGTCGACCAAATATTTATACTACTTTGATTCGCCCTTCGTTGAGTTGCCAGTTTTTGTCGGTTTCTTATTGCAACTGAAAAGCATTGCATATCCAGCATGACTGTTCCTAGTTCAATAACTTCTATGCAGTCATTGTGTGTTTATGAAAGCTTTCGGTAAATGAATGAATGCGTAAGTGGAAAATGTTCACCTAGTTTTGTT
>NC_051408.1:39381141-39381221 GCF_015228065.2 Penaeus monodon | reverse complement strand
CTGCTGCCTTTATTAGTAACACGTCGGAGGTTGTGTCTCTTTTTCGGGTCATTCAGGCATGGTCTATGATGGATGTACAC
>NC_051408.1:39380876-39381033 GCF_015228065.2 Penaeus monodon | reverse complement strand
AACTTTCCAACTCCATCGTAATATTTATTGTGAAAAGTAAACCATGATACACGTACAACACGATTCAGTATATAAAATAATTACGTTTTTGGTTTTAAACATTATTTACTCACCAGTTTGATCAAATATGCGCAGGTTATTAGAAAAATAAACTTGT
>NC_051408.1:39379740-39379873 GCF_015228065.2 Penaeus monodon | reverse complement strand
AATATCATACTATTGTGATCTCCTTTTGATTGTATTAACTTGGTTTAATTAATACAACAAGTCCCTTAATTGTTAATCTCTTAAGTTTATTTAAGTGAGTTCATATGACCATGGTGCCCCACCCCCCCTCGAA
>NC_051408.1:39378519-39379694 GCF_015228065.2 Penaeus monodon | reverse complement strand
GGATTGCTTTCGTTGACCACGCTTGTCCTCGGACGAAAAGCAACCAATTATCCCTTTCTAACTGCCTAGCTTTTTCATTTTTTTCCTATTTAAGTATATTGTAACATCCTCAGTTCCTCGACCCACTCAGAACTGTCCTTTTGGACTAATTTTGGTACCATATCCATTGACCAAAAAATAAATAAGTAAATGAATCTTTTCTTAGAAGTTTCCAATTAATAATAGACTGAGTTCTCAAATTGTCACTATTTCATAAGCATATTTCAGGTCACTGGGATCTATTTTTAATTCATATCTATTTTGTTTATGCTTGATAAAAAGGAATCTGCTTTACCATCCACGCATGATTCATTTTTGGGAATAGAAGTTCCTTATCAAGATAGTCCATATAATTCATACTTTTCATCTTAGAATCTTAGAATTCATGATGGAATGGATAGGGATAGTATGATAAATTGATTTATTATTTTCAATAATAATTAGCTCTTTTTAGCCTCCATATCCGCCTGAACCGCTGCTACCTCCGTTGCCGCCTCCGTGTCCTCCAAATCCACCTCCACTTCCCCCACCAAATGCGCCTCCACTTCCTCCACCAAAACCGCCTCCGCTTCCGCCTCCGTAGCCGCCGCCGCCACCACCACCAACGCCTCCACCCGAGAGAGTTCCACTGCCAACCAGAATTCCAGCAGCTACACTGCCACCGCCTCCGCCTCCGCTGCCTCCGCCGTATCCACCGCCGCCGCCGCCGCTGCCTCCGCCAAATCCACCACCTCCGAATCCGCCGCCTCCATGGCCTCCACCTCCACTACCTCCAAATCCACCGCCTCCACCTCCTCCGCCATATCCACCGCTGCTGCCTCCGCCAAATCCACCACCGCCGAATCCGCCGCCTCCATGGCTTCCACCTCCACTACCGCCAAATCCACCTCCTCCGAATCCACCACCTCCGCTGCTACCGCTATATCCACCGCCGCCTCCTCCAAAACCACCGCCTCCACTGCCTCCTCCGAATCCTCCGCCTCCACTACCTCCTCCACCACCGCCACCATATCTACCTCCACCTCCTCCTCCGCCATGGCCATCCGCTGCCGCCATGTACATCATGGCCATCATCGCCGCCAACATCACCTGAAAACGACAAAGAGACAAATGAGTATCGACTTGCTGACAATATA
>NC_051408.1:39377674-39378450 GCF_015228065.2 Penaeus monodon | reverse complement strand
AAAACTAACAAATTCATGAACTTTGTTTTTATCTACTCACTTATTTATATGTTCATCCATCTTTTTAGTGGAGGAATAAGGAGATACGTCTGTCAGATATGACTCTGAACACATGCAATACCAACGATTTCCTGAAGCTTTCTGACACACACACACACAAAAGCCTTACCAGCGGACGTTGAGCTGCCATGTCTTTTTTTTTATTTATCTTTTATTGCTTCGGAAGAACCAATTACAACTGTGGCTTGATCGACGTCGACCAGATTTTTATAGCATGTGATTCGTCCTTCACTGAGTTGCCAGATCGTGTCTTAATGTTACGGATAAACATTGCATAGTCAGTATGGTTGCTGTTTGTTTACCTTCCTGTAAAACTTTCATGTAATCATTCCACGCGTGTGACCTTATGAGAACGTGCTTTGGATATATATTTATACAAGGCGAGGTTGATGTTGTAATTTTATTGATTATTTACTTATTTCTACATGTCTAGGTCATTTAACTAAGCTTTGTTTTAGCTGAGCCAGTTAGTTTCTCACCCTTATCAGTTTTGCCTTTATGCCTTAAGTTCGTATTTACTAAAACTCACCATACATTTGCTAAAATGAATAAATATACAGGATAACCTCTGATATACCTGCAGTAATTTACCTTGTGTTTCCTTTCCAGTTTCTTTTTTTTTCTGTGATACAAACCACATCACGTAATGAATGTAATATACGACTATATAGAAAATGCGTAGCTAGGCAAAAAATCACTTTTGATTCTTTTCCTTG
>NC_051408.1:39376866-39377225 GCF_015228065.2 Penaeus monodon | reverse complement strand
AAAATGCAGATCTTTGAGCTTTGCATTGCTTCGCCCCCCCCCCCCCCTCCTTTTCCTGAACTCCAGACTATCGTCACCATGATGAGGCTGTGTATAGAAAGAAGATGGAGGAGAGGGGAGCCTAATCTATGTTAAGCTTTATTGTGATCTTTATTCTTCAAGTATGCATTGAACACGATAAAATTATGTATATGCAAGGCCGAAATTAGACGTTCTCCCTTTTTTTCTGCTTCTTATGTATGACTTCCGAAGTAACTGTACCCGAAGGATATGTATTATTTAGTCAATTCAACTATAGTTTCAAACCCTACATTTCCTGTTCAGAAGAAAAAAAAAAAGTTTGTTAATGTCATATATGC
>NC_051408.1:39376558-39376733 GCF_015228065.2 Penaeus monodon | reverse complement strand
GCATGTATGTATGTATATACATATATACATTTCCTTTATAAAAATAAGTTCACTGTGTGAAGGCTGATGGGTAGCTATAATAACTATATCTGGTAGATATAATCACTATATCTGCCCAGGGTAGGAATTACGAGTAAGCCAAGTAGGGAGCTACCCATCAGCCTTCACACAGTGA
>NC_051408.1:39376068-39376353 GCF_015228065.2 Penaeus monodon | reverse complement strand
TCACTGTGTGAAGGCTGATGGGTAGCTCCCTACTTGGCTTACTCGTAATTCCTACCCTGGGCAGATATAGTTATTCACTTCATTTACAGAACTGTTGAAAGCCAAGATCTTTCCTTGAAAATAATACGAATATATTTCTAGTGAACAGCAAGGATTCCAACATCATTTTCAAGCATGTTTTCTCGTCAACTGTATCTTACTACAGCATCAACTGGCAGTACATTTCTCGAGCCGAGAGCTAGACGGGTCAATTGAGATAAGCCTTCTACCGAACCCAAGTTTCTA
>NC_051408.1:39374892-39375620 GCF_015228065.2 Penaeus monodon | reverse complement strand
GGGAATAGGGGGGTTAAAGGAATCTTATTAATTCTTAGGTCATAAAATGGTAGAAAAACTTTAGAAATCGAATTAAGAGGAATGGTTTTAACGTCAACAGAAATAATGTCTTATGATTTGTCAATCATTCAGTATAGAATACATTTAGGAAGTGTTTGTTTTGAAAGTAATACAGTAAAAGTATATACATACTTTTCGTTATGAAAAATATTTGTTATTTTCGTTATGTACAAAAATGTCTTTAAAAGGATTACATAATACAACACAGTTTAATTGGTCACAGAAGAAAATGTATTTAGTGAATTAGCTGAATTTCAATTAACGGAGCAAAGTTCCAAAAGCGTTTTTTCTCAACACTGACTTTTAGAATATTTGCCCTTCTTATTCTCGACCATAGAGTTTTCCTGTACAAAGAACTCAGATCTGAAATCTTTTTGACAACAAGATCCCCAATCAATCCTTACTGGGTTTCTGAATTGTCTTTGTTGAGCAGTTTTTTGCCCATCTGGGTATATTGCACTGTTTGCAATGCGAATTTAGTAAGTATTAACAGTTACGTACCAAGTTGATTTAGGACATCTTTACAGAGGGTCTAACCAAAAGCTTTGGTATATTCGGTAAGAGCTTGAGTAGAGAGATAAAATATATTTATTGATTTTCAAATAACAGTTAGCTCCTTTTAGCCTCCGTATCCGCCTGAACTGCTGCCGCCTCCGTGTCCTCCAAAT
>NC_051408.1:39374097-39374611 GCF_015228065.2 Penaeus monodon | reverse complement strand
TGATCCATCTCCGCCGCCTTCCACCTGCCATCGGCCATCCTGAACGCACGTACATGTACATCCTGCAACATCGCCTACCAGTAATTTCACCTGTAAAAAGAAGACAAAGTACAAGCAGAAAGGGTAGTGCGACTCCTATCGAGGTGCGTTTAACCACGAAGTGCACTGTCATCTCTATTAGCTTTTAGGTCTGGGCAAAAGTTGTTTAGATAGTACAGCAGTGAGAAAACAAGCGATTGTACAGAATTTTTAAAAGTTTACAAGCATCAATAAATCAAAAAGTCCCACATACTTACCAGCGGACGTTCAACCCTCATGTCGTTCTACAGATGATCTTTCACTGCTAAGAGAGAAACTATCCGAAGTGTAGCAATATCGACGTCGACTGCATTTTTATAGTATGCGATTCGTCCTTGGTTGAGGTGCCAAATCCCGTCGGTGTTTTATTGCTGGGTTCATCTTTGTGTAACCTTCATGTAGACATTACACAGATTTGACCTGATAAGAGTGTGTT
>NC_051408.1:39373603-39373741 GCF_015228065.2 Penaeus monodon | reverse complement strand
ATTAAATGCTTAAAAGAAGACTGGAGGTCATTTTAATTATTTTGCCATTCAAATGTTAATGGATACCTTACTTTCCCTTTTATGCCCAAGAATTCAAAACATACACCAATTTACGATAACTGATTGATTCTCCCTTTC
>NC_051408.1:39373185-39373451 GCF_015228065.2 Penaeus monodon | reverse complement strand
CTGATGGGCAGCTCCCTACTTAGCCTACTCCTAAATCCTACCCGGGGCATATATATTTATTCACTTCATTTCCAGAACTGTTGAAAGTCGAGACTTTGAAAATATTACGATCATATTTCTAGTGAACAGCAAGGATTCCAACTTCATTTTCAAGCATGTTCTATCGTGAACTGTATCTTACTACAGCATCAACTCGCAGTACACTTCTAGAGCTGAGAGCAAGACGGGCCAATTGAGATTAGCCTTCTACTGAACCCAGGCTTCTA
>NC_051408.1:39372768-39373041 GCF_015228065.2 Penaeus monodon | reverse complement strand
TCTTCAGTTGGCCGATTTTACTATTCTATATTTTCCTGAAAGTTAATGTCATTTTCAGTATGTAAATGACATTTTTTTATAGCTACAGAAAAAAGTGAAACTATTACAGAATTATTGTTATTTCAATTTTATTCATTCCATAGGTCATAAAAAGATAGAAATCAATTTAGGAGGAATGGTTTTAAAGCCAACAAAATAATTGTTGTCTTACATTTTATCAATTAATCAGTATAGAACACAATTTTGAAGTGTTTGTTTTGAAAGTAGTACAGT
>NC_051408.1:39372396-39372668 GCF_015228065.2 Penaeus monodon | reverse complement strand
AAGGACTTTATAATATAACACAGTTTGATTGGTCACAGAAGAAAATGTATTTTGTGAATTATTTAGTTGAATTACAATTAACGGAGCAAAATTTCAAAATATTACAAAATTATTCTTAATGGAATTTTATTAATTCTTAGGTCTCAAAATGAAGAAAAAAAATTCAATGGGAGGAATGGTATTAAAGCCAACAGAAATAATCAATGTCTTATAATTTATCAAATAATCCTTATAGATACCTTTTTAAAGAGTCTGTTTTGAAAGTAATACAG
>NC_051408.1:39370880-39372327 GCF_015228065.2 Penaeus monodon | reverse complement strand
GTTTTTCGTTATGAAAAATATTTGTTATTTTCGTTATGTACAAATATTTCTTTAAAAGGATTGATTGGTAAAGAAGAAAATGTATTTTGTGAATTTTCCTTAGATGAATTTCAAACTTTCATAGACGTTTTTCTTAAAACAGACTTTTAGAACAGTTGCCCTTCTTGTTCTCAGCCCTAGAGTTTTCCTATACAAAGAACTCAGATCTGAATCCTTTGACAACAAGATCCCCAATCAATCCTTACTGGGTTTCTGAATTGTCTCTGTTGAGCAGTTTTAGCCATATTTGGGTTCGTTGCACTGTTTGCAATGCGAATTCAGTAAGTATTAACGGTTACGTACCAAGTTGATTTAGAACATCTTTACAGAGGGTCTAACCAGAAGCTTTGGTATATTCGGTAAGAGCTTGAGTAGAGAGATAAAATGTAAATATATTTATTGATTTCCAAATAACAGTTAGCTCCTTTTAGCCTCCGTATCCGCCTGAACTGCTGCCGCCTCCGTGTCCTCCAAATCCACCTCCACTTCCTCCACCAAATCCACCTCCGCTTCCTCCACCAAAACCGCCTCCGCTTCCTCCACCAAATCCGCCTCCGCTTCCACCTCCGTAGCCGCCACCACCACCGCCTCCACCCGAGAGAGTTCCACTGCCAACAGAATTCCGAAACTACACTGCCACCTCCTCCGCCTCCGTTGCCTCCGCCGTATCCACCGCCGCCGCCGCCGCTACCTCCGCCAAATCCACCGCTTCCGAATCCGCCGCCTCCATGGCCTCCACCTCCACTACCTCCAAATCACCGCCTCCACTTCCTCCGCCATATCCACCGCTGCCGCCGCCGCTGCCTCCGCCAAATCCACCACCTCCGAATCCACCAAATCCACCGCCTCCATGGCCACCGCCTCCATGGCACCGCCTCCACCACCTCCTCCACCGCCACCACCATATCCACCTCCACCGCCTCCACCGCCATGGCCATCTGCCGCCGCCATGTACATCATGGCCAACATCGCCGCCAGAATCACCTGAAAACGCACAGTAAACATATGTATCAACTTCCTAATAATAACTATTATAACACTAATACTACTCTCATCTCTATTTGCTTATTAGCGTCTAGTGGTAAAAGTTATTTTTATGTACGTTTAGTGGAAAAAGTGATTTAGGACTTTTTAAAAGTTTACAAGCATCAATAAATAACAAAAAGTCCCACATACTTACCAGCGGACGTTCAACCCTCATGTCGTTCTACAGATGATCTTTCACTGCTAAGAGAGAAACTATCCGAAGTGTAGCAATATCGACGTCGACTACATTTTTATAGTATGCGATTCGTCCTTGGTTGAGGTGCCAAATCCCGTCGGTGTTTTATTGCTGGGTTCATCTTTGTGTAACCTTCATGTAGACATTACACAGATTTGACCTGATAAGGGTGTTCTTATAATTCAT
>NC_051408.1:39367673-39367967 GCF_015228065.2 Penaeus monodon | reverse complement strand
AGTCACGTTTTCTGAATTCCGAAGGTTGCAACTCACTTTGGTGTAATTTTTTCTTTTTTTCGACGAACAAACATACATCACTTTTCCTTTACCTTTTAGCGGTACGAACATGCATTTTCCAGGTTTATGGTTACAGCGGTGACTCATAAAGGCACACAAGGGAGAATCACACACAAGCTTTCATCTTGACTTAGTTCTGAGCTCACCTTCTCTTTGTAATTTTCCGCAATGTAATAAACAGAAGCTAACGCGCGTTTTTTGTGCGTGTTTTAAACAGAAGCTAACGCGCATTTT
>NC_051408.1:39366621-39366914 GCF_015228065.2 Penaeus monodon | reverse complement strand
GAATGGGATGCAGTTCCTTTGAGAGAAAGTGTTTCGTTACCATGAAAATGACAGAGAAATATTCAACAAATTTAAACGAATGGTGAAGTTGCATTTCTTTGTACAAGCGTCCTTCGAATATACTAAAGCATTATATCCAGTGTACTACATAGCATATATCTTCTCTGTTCATGGCTACCTGTTGCGTATGTTATGTTGTGACGATCATGAAATCTGAGTCATGAGTTTCGCCTCATGTTGCCTCAGTGAAGAGATACTTACTTACAAAAGAGGTCAGTACAAGCAAAAGGTTT
>NC_051408.1:39362823-39363258 GCF_015228065.2 Penaeus monodon | reverse complement strand
TCTAATCCTCTTTTGTGTAAATATAAGTGTCAGGTTATTTACCTCATGCTCCTTCTGTTAAAGCCAATGTGAACCAGTCTTTTGCAGAATCGTAGGTACGTAATCATAATATATGTGATATCTATAGTTTTTTTTTTCTAATCTAAAAAAATATTTTACAAAGACAAGCCTATCTTTATACATTTATACCAATATCATATTCATTTAAGACTAATTCTGTCTGTATAATATTGCTTAAATGCTACGTGACTACTTCAAATTTTCATTCATTCATGTATCAGGATAAGCTCGATGAATTTATCTCCCCTTCGACCCTCGTGTCATCTCCATTGGTTAAGGGAAGCAGTAGAATATTTCCAAATCTTGCTCTAATTTTGCTTTTTATTTGTGTTAGGTTAACCCCAAGTTACCTGATGGGTGATACAACTGGCACGT
>NC_051408.1:39362402-39362682 GCF_015228065.2 Penaeus monodon | reverse complement strand
TTGGCAATTTACCTTTACATCAGTACCCCGTGACTACGTTTTCTATATTAGCGGAAATCACAAGGAATGCCAAAATTGGTATCAGTAATTACATGAGACAAACGGGTATTTCATTTTATCATCCTCAGTCTATAATGACTTTGCGTCGGGGCGAAATAATATTATTACTCGATTGCCACTATTTGTGTGTTGAAAATAGCACTTGACATTTATTTAAATGTAAGAAGATCCCCTAGAATTGTATGGAAAGCCATGTAGAAAGTTAAGGATAAATATCTGT
>NC_051408.1:39361313-39362380 GCF_015228065.2 Penaeus monodon | reverse complement strand
CAAGAAATGTTAAAGTATTTTTGTTAGATTTTCTGAAATTGTCTTTATTTGGTATAGTTCACATTTTCTTTTAAGAATTGCTGTATATTATGTTTAACATGATGATGATGCAAAACAAGGTGATGATTCATTTTATAAAGATACTGAATAGCTTTCTTCAAATTTATTAAAAATACGTAGTTTTATCATATTATACGTGTATCTTGATGCATCTATTATACTGTTTTAATATGTAATTACATATGTACGTATGTAGATAAGATAAGTAAATAGATATAAAAATTAGTTATAAGAAAAATAAAACAACTGTAAGTATATACAAAGATGGACATATAAACAAAAAAGCAATAAAAAAAGTAATTCCGAATTTCGTGGACAAACGGAAACGATTTATAAACATCCTTTTATTTTTATTGCACTAAATAATAACAAACACAGTCAGTTAACAGTTTTCATTGCAGTCATCTTGCTTTTCATCTCTTTTCGCTTTTTACTTCCTTCCGTAACTGCTTCCACCTCCTCCACCTCCACCTCCGCAGCATCCACCCCACCTCCACTACCACCGCCGCCGAATCCTCCCACCTCCTCCACCGAATCCACCGCCAATCCACCCCGAATCCACCTCCTCCACCTCCGAATCCACCTCCTCCACCTCCGAATCCACCTCCTCCACCTCCGAATCCACCTCCTCCACCTCCGCTGCCAAGAGATCCTGCGCCAAGGAGAATTCCAACATCAACGGTTCCTCCACTACCTCCTCCTCCATATCCTCCTCCTCCTCCTCCACCGCCATACATTCCTCCTCCTCCTCCGCCACCGCCTCCAAATCCACCACCTCCACCGAATCCACCTCCTCCTCCACCGAAACCACCTCCTCCTCCACCGAATCCACCTCCTCCTCCACCTCCGCCTCCAAGGGCTCCTGTTCCGAGAAGTATCCCAACACCACCGCCTCCGCCGCCATATCCCCCTCCTCCACCGACTCCACCTCCTCCTCCACCATAGGACGGTCTGCCATTGGCCACCACCACGTAGACGGCAGCCACGATGGCCACCGACGTCTGCAG
>NC_051408.1:39360902-39361211 GCF_015228065.2 Penaeus monodon | reverse complement strand
AAGGTGTAAATAAAAGAGAAATACAAAAGGAACTGAAAATAGAGCCTTAAAATGGGGGAAAATAATAAGATAGAATATAAAATCTAGATTAATATGAAGTAAGACTAACCTTCACGTAATATGATATTAAGTAATCATTAATTTTACAGTGATATAGATTTGGAAATATATTTTTACCTCAAAATGGTAAGCCTTACGTTAATGAATGATATATAAATGCATAAGAACGTAGGTGAATGGGTTTATTGAAGAAATCTTTTATGCATTTTATGCACACATGTATAAGTTTTTACATAAAGTATGCATGCG
>NC_051408.1:39360541-39360772 GCF_015228065.2 Penaeus monodon | reverse complement strand
AATATCCAAAAACTGCCTTTCCACCAATTTTCAACATTTCACATTCAATTCACTCACCAAAGAACGGTGCAAGATCATATCAGCTGATCTGCCGGTTTACATCTGTTAGTGGGAAGTGCTGAAGACGTCAGTGATTGTGACTTCACTGCGTCTGGTTCAGGTATTTATATCACTGGACGTCAGTTTTTGAAAGGTGATTCCGTGGCTTCTTTTTTGCTTTTTTGTTTGATA
>NC_051408.1:39358539-39359680 GCF_015228065.2 Penaeus monodon | reverse complement strand
GATAATCTAAATATTAAATAAAGTCATATTAAGCATTTACTTCCAATTAAGGAATTTATTAGTATCAACACACTTCCTTCTCTTTCGTTTTTCATATAAAATAATTAAGATGCAATGATTCGTATTCACTTATTCAAACGTAAAATGAAACAAATGAAATCCGGAAACAAAGCGTGAAATGAAGAGGTTTACGTATCTGAAATTGCAAAATGAAAATTGAAACACGTTACGATTTTTGCAAGAGTTACATAATTGTTTCGTCTGGAAATCTGCGATCATTAATGCTTTCAGGCCGTTTAATACGCTTTGGTTTCGAATAGCGTAACGGCGTGCTTCCAATTAGTGTCAGTCAGTATCGATTCTTATCATCTAATCAATTATTATCAAATAGCACTTTCAAACGCGTCGAGCACGGTAAAAAAGAACGTTCAGCTGTGGTTACTATTGCTAATTTTAAACATAACACAGTAAGGCATAGATTATACACAGGATTCTATGGTACATTTCAGATGATCACTTGCTTCATTGCTTCTAAATATTTGCACTGAGCCGGATGCCGTACTTACTTCAACACGAGACGAGGGTTTCCTATCTATACCTAAAACCAATATACCGGTGCATCAGTACTTTTGAAACTGTCTCTTCATTATTCAATTTTGTAGCAAATGTAAATCAAATAGAAAGACTGAGACCAAACTTTGTTTACATTAACTCCATATCTTCCAGATTTAATTTAATTGAGTAAATGCTCGTTAAACAATAAACTATAAAAGTGTACACCTCATGTAAAATGATAAGATTATAGAACAGTGTAGCTTACACCAGTGTTAGTTATCTCAGGACATGATAGGGTAGCACTTGTTATAAGTCGCTTATGCATCTAAATACCTTAGTATTACTTACAGTCATCGGATATTTATATTCTTCACAGTAGAAAATAATTCTGGATAGGTGGTCTGTGCTATGCCGCCATTAGTAAATGATCGACAGTACGGATGTTCCTATAACCACTTTATCTCATCTGCATAGTGTGTTTTTATAGTTCTATTAGTTACGCATGATGGGATATATCGAAATTGTCATTTGTGTTCTGTTTACTCCCAGTAGTTGTTAAATTAATTCATTTCATGCAAACGCATAA
>NC_051408.1:39358127-39358452 GCF_015228065.2 Penaeus monodon | reverse complement strand
AATAAACATAATAAAACGGCGATATTTTTTTATAATAATTTTGTGGCAATAATTCCAAATTTTGAAAAAAAAGTTACTTAGGAAACATAGTGTGTAAAATCGTGTATAAGTAAAAGCTTTAGAGAACAGAAACTGCTGAATAGAATGAAAATTCATTTTGTGACCAAAAGACAAAATGATAAATAAAATAGTGAATTTCTACATTTCATTTGAAATGTTGTTACATTTATTATAGATTTTAAGAGTAGATAGAAAGATATGAATATAAAGATACACGTATCCGAAAGGGAGATATTATAATCACAAATAAAGGAAAAGAGAGATG
>NC_051408.1:39350688-39351455 GCF_015228065.2 Penaeus monodon | reverse complement strand
TTCCTATTCCTTTTTGTTAAGGGGTGGAAAAAATGTATTTATAGTAGGCAATAATAACAATTCCTTTGTTATGGTACTATAATCTCCTCTAACAGTCTAATTATGTACAGTGTTTTCTAAAAACACAGATTGAAAAAGGAAAAGAAAAATAAACACTATCATATATATACCGAATATAGCTTGAACTATATGAATTGCTCCAACGTCTTTAGCTCGATCACTGTTTTGCAAATGAAAGTGAATCTTACAGTTTTTTTTATATTTTGAAGTAAACCCTTTTTTCGCTTATCACTCTTCCATGAGCCAGGCTTGTTTTTGTTTCACTTTTTAGCGAGATTTTTTTTTTCTTCTTCTTCTTTTGTAACGTTCTCGCTTTCTTCAAAGGAAAAGCAGAAGAATGACTTAGAGATTCCTTGTTTTTCATGTGACAAAATATTACTTTCATTTTCTATAAACTTTCTCTTAGGGATTTCGAGTGTGAATTTCGGTCAAATGTTACGTATATATGCTTATGAATTTCAAGTGTTCGAGCAGAGATTCTTTTACTTTTACTTTCATATCTACCCCTTTCTCCGAGTTCTCTCAGTCCCATTATTCACATTAGGAACCTTTACATGGATATCCTCACGCACTTATTTTCCTTAAGGAAATCCTCAAGTTACATAATCTTCGCTGTTACTTCGTGCTTTTAAGACTCCAGTAAACCCTAGACCTTATCATCACAATGCAGCCACCTTTGGTTGCTCTCTTGTGGTGAATTCACGAAA
>NC_051408.1:39349597-39349803 GCF_015228065.2 Penaeus monodon | reverse complement strand
CCGTATCAGATTTTACGAAAACTAGAGGATGATCGTTTTCCTCTCAGCACGAGAAGATTCAGGTGAAAGGTGAGCAAATATAGCGAAGGCATCCCTGGGTAGTGGCTTCCTGCAGATGACTTGCATTTCTGTGCCTTATTCTTGAATGAGCAGAATTTTCTTGATAGGGTGCTGAAAGGAAACGAACTTGGATTTTGATAATAGTG
>NC_051408.1:39348717-39349036 GCF_015228065.2 Penaeus monodon | reverse complement strand
GGTAAGTACTACATTCGTGTGGAGAGCCGAGTCGGGGCCCGTTTTCCGCCTTTGGTTTGGTCCCTATATAAGTAGTGTATTTTCGTATAAAACAGATGTATTGTACTTCGGGATAGTCGTCCTTTTTATCGTCCCCGCGTCTCGATGCTACTGTACTGTATACATAGAATTTGCATGTAATGGTAGTTTTAGAATTATTGCAACTCTTTTTGCAGTTCTGAAGAGGAAATACTCATATTAGTATTGATGCGACAAAGTTTCCGTCGATCTCTCGAAATGCATGTAAATGGTCCGTCACAGTGTTATGAATTGAAATTTA
>NC_051408.1:39346323-39346733 GCF_015228065.2 Penaeus monodon | reverse complement strand
GTATTTGTGAAAAACGGATTGTCCTTCCTTAGAGTTAGCCAGCCAGAGCGTGGTTGGTCTAAGAGTATTATTTATATAAAAAAATATATATACATTCCTCTGATATACTTCATTAAACCCCATTGCATTACTGTGTATGTACAAATGAAGAAGAATCATGATGTTCATAATACTGGTATATGAATGTAAATAAGCAGTCCTATATATTTTCTAGTTATATTGATAAACTCGCAGAAATATTCATTAACGTTCCACAACACATGAGCAATTTGCGATATTTATTCGTACTTTGTACTGGGAGAAGCAATCGAATGGGGCCAAAAAATTAATCCTCTGTCTATATGTTATAAAAGGTATGATTTATTCAATATATATATTACTTAAATAGCTGAAAAATAAAAGTACATTAT
>NC_051408.1:39342796-39343024 GCF_015228065.2 Penaeus monodon | reverse complement strand
AAAAAAATAAATATATTATTATAATATTTTTTTTTAATAGGTTGTTGGGGTGGTAAATGATTTAATTTATTTTCATTTTATTTATATATGGTACCCCCCCTTCCCTTTCCACGGAGGTCCGGTGGACCTTTTGGTCCACATAATTATTATTCATTTTATTTTAATATTAAATTTTTTAAAATTTATTTTTAAAATATAATTTTAATAAAATTTTAAATAAAATTAATA
>NC_051408.1:39342510-39342609 GCF_015228065.2 Penaeus monodon | reverse complement strand
GTTTTTTTTTATATATTAAAATTTTATATATTTTAATATAAAAAAATTTTTTTGTGTTATATGATTGTGTTTTTGGGTATGTACACACCCCCCCCCCCC
>NC_051408.1:39341373-39341540 GCF_015228065.2 Penaeus monodon | reverse complement strand
AAAACTCTTTACATAGGTATTACGAGTATAACTAGCTTTTTGTTTTTGTTTACACGTGGACGTTGTTCGCCTGCTGGACTGTGTCTGGCCTTCCAAGCCTTCAGCAGCTATTTATACGGGAGCCTGTCATTGGAAGGGCCTCGAGTTTCCGGAACAAATGTGGGCAT
>NC_051408.1:39340315-39340624 GCF_015228065.2 Penaeus monodon | reverse complement strand
ATTCTTCTCCGTATACTATGATGAAAAGCTGTCAGGCGAAAAAAGAAAGGGCTTATTATTTTATTTCTCACTCGTAATTAATATACGTTGATAAAAACCTTGGATTTTTTGTGGCTTCATCTCACTTTCCGTAAATGCTGCGACCTCTTCCACTGCTACTTCCACCGAGTCCACTTCCTTCAACTCGGCTACCGGCGAAATTTCCACCTCCAACTCCACCGCCTCCACTAATGCGTCCGAAACAGCCGCCTCCGAATCCACCACAACCTCCAGACAGCTTATAGGCGGCGATCAGAACACCACGGTTTA
>NC_051408.1:39340069-39340282 GCF_015228065.2 Penaeus monodon | reverse complement strand
TATATCCACAACTACCTCTGCCGCCGTCAAATCCACCTTCACTTCCTCCAGTGTCACCAAATCCACCCCCACCGCCACCAAATCTGTGCCAGCCAAATCCACCACTATTTCCCTCCTGCCACACCGTCAGTCCAGAAAAATGTATTGCTTTCCAGTAATGTAAGATGAACCAGTGATGCTTCTCATTAGCTAATACTGCTTATCAGATTCAAT
>NC_051408.1:39339488-39340009 GCF_015228065.2 Penaeus monodon | reverse complement strand
CTCAATTTGATTCCATCTGAAGACATTATTTCACATCAATGAATCATCTTTACATGTTCATGAAATATGAAAGGAAAAGGTTAGCCATGGTCATCAAGGCAGGTGAGATGGGAAAAACTCTCTTCTTTGAGATTATTTGTAGTTTTGTGAGGCATGAAGTATTGTATACACAAACTTCTCTGTTAAAATCTTTATTTTAGAAGGAAAAATAACAAAAAACATGACAGCATACAATGAGAAGAGTTCAAAAAGAAAATATTGTTTTCTAGAATTCATGTATTTACTTTCCTTAATAATTCATGACCCATGTTTAATTCAGACTTACTTGAATGTATATATTACTTTCGTATCATAGATGATGTGACGCTAACATTTTATTCTGCAAATGCTATCTCATCTCTCTAGTTAAAATAATACTCCATGCTTGTAAGTTGATAATATTTTAACACAAAGACGGAACTAAAACGATTATAATTACTGGTGATAATATTAGTATGTACATTCATTTATTCTTTCTCTCT
>NC_051408.1:39338939-39339077 GCF_015228065.2 Penaeus monodon | reverse complement strand
CGCATGTGTGAACTAGAAAAAAGACTTTCTTTCCTCATCTGACTTCTTTCTCCGCTGCCCTTCATCCCTGGCGCCGTTTCCCATGCGCTTAAGAAGGTGATGGTCTTGGTTCATGGCGAGGCGTGTTCTGACAATTAA
>NC_051408.1:39337943-39338900 GCF_015228065.2 Penaeus monodon | reverse complement strand
CATGAAGCGGGAAGTGCTGTATCTATCTATGTTACTTATTCATTCTTAAATGGTTTCGTGCTGATTACCCTTCTTGCATTGGGTGATATATATGTCTGCATAGGCTTTTTGCATCAACGAATATCTAGATTGACTAATAGACAACATACATAGATAGGTAGACGCAGGTATACGTATTTGTAGGAGTAAAGATCATTTGAATAATCATGAGATACTTCTGCTGTCTCGGGTGTATTTACAAAACAGTCGAAATAAATAGCATTGTTCACTCATACTCTTTAGTGTCTTTTATTTCATCATATTCTCTGTAGTTTCCTCCTCTTCCACTGATACTTCCTTCAAGTCCACTTCCTCTTAAATTTCCACCTTCAAAACTACCACCTCCACCGCTGCCGAATCGACCTCCTCTAGATAGCTGATCAGAAGTCCACGATTTACATATCGTGTCCTTTATTATATATGTAATTTTATCAATAGTTACTATGTCTATGTTTATTCTTTAAGCATAGTCTGTATATGTGGTCCACTGTACATTTACCGGTATGTCATTTGTGAATGCACATGGAACATTAACACTTAAGAAAATGATGTTGTTTATGTTTTCATTTTTTTGCACAAGCGAAATAATTTCTTAAAAATACATGGAAATATATGCTAATATATTGCTAAGCATGAGGTGATTGTGAGACCACGTCATCATGATCGGCCTGCCATCAAGGCAAGCAAGATAGCTTAGAGAAAGTTTTCTGTAAAATGCAACAGAAAGTATTATAGACTTTGTCTACTAGAAATCCTCATTATTAAGACCAGGCTAAGAAATAAAGGTCCCGGCAGAGTAAATCTATTTAAAAATTCAGATAAACAAGCAATAATGTGTGCAGATAAAAGATTGTATAGTTAGACCTTAATATCAGTTAGCATTTTGTCGAGCCAGTTTTATTTCAAAATTCTATTGAG
>NC_051408.1:39337397-39337643 GCF_015228065.2 Penaeus monodon | reverse complement strand
GCCCCCGTTATTTCCCTGCGCTGAAGAAGGCGGTCGCGGTTCAAGGCGAGGCGTGTTATGACTCTAACGAGCTATGCCTTTTTTCCTTCTTTTTTCTTGCTATCTGATCTTTTGATCTTGTACTGAATGCAGAAGATAGTTGCTCTCCTATTTTCATTTTATTTTTCTCTCATTCTTTTAGTATTATTTTCTTAAAGGATACTGTCGTATAGATTATGGTGGTGACCTTAAGTCCATAGAAAAGGT
>NC_051408.1:39336627-39337265 GCF_015228065.2 Penaeus monodon | reverse complement strand
TTGATAATAATGATCGTAAAACTAACTGGCAGAGGACAAATTAACAAAACAGACATGGAAGGTTATTCAGTGTATTCGATGCATTTCATTACATCTTAGTAGTGAATTTACTCTACTTTGATGGAGACTGAGTTCTTCTGTGTTGTTGATAATTTCAATTTTTGATCACATTACTCCAGAAAATTGGGTATTATGTCGTTGCCCAGAATAAGTCCATCTTCATATATTCGTATCAAGTTTAAGGTTAATTCATCAGTCTATAAAAACAATCATGGGATACTTTAGTCTTTTAACTTGTGTATTTAATTGCAAGTGAACGTGTTTATGCTTATGAGCGGAGATACCAACACAGCAACGCACATACGAATAACACTAAAGGCTACAACTAAAACTACAACGTTTTTCATCAGTCTTACTAAAACTAAATATATTAATCAGTGATGTAACCGAATCCTCTTAATATTTTTATGAAATGTGGAAGGAAAATGTTGGTCACGGACATCAGGACAGGCGAGATTACTTTTTTTTCTAATTTTGCATATGTGCAACAGGAAGTATTATAAGGCTCCTTTTCTCTCCATCAAAATCCTCCATATTAATAACAGATTAAGAAAGAAAGTCCCTGGAAACACATTTAC
>NC_051408.1:39336251-39336567 GCF_015228065.2 Penaeus monodon | reverse complement strand
TTCATACACACACACATTCTCGCAACAGACATATTTAGATAGATAATTAGAGAGAGAAAGATACAAGGAGGGTTTATTTCGACTCTCCTGTTGTGTACGTACGGTAATAATAATGACGATAATTAAGGTAAACAATCAGCAAGGCGAAAGTAATCAAGAAAGAGAAAGACTTCAATTCCTAGTCTGACTTCCGCCTGATGCCTCCGTTGCCCCTCAGTCCTGGCGGTTCATGGCGATGCGTGTTATGACTCTCACGATTTATGCCTTTTATCCTTAATTCTTCTTCCATTTTATCTTTTCATCATGTGTTATTTCC
>NC_051408.1:39334285-39336092 GCF_015228065.2 Penaeus monodon | reverse complement strand
CTTTGGTAGTAAAGATTACAGAAGGGGATATATTTACAAAACAAATTTGAATAATTGTAAAGTGTATTCGGTGCATTTCCTTACATCTTAGTAGAGAATTTGCTCTACTTTGATGGAGACTCATTTCATCTTACTTTCCGTAACTGCCACGTCCTCTTCCTCCGCCGAATCCGCTGCCTCCGAAACCTCCGCTAGCGCCTCCGAATCCACCGCTACCGAATCCACCACCTCCGCTTCCGCCTCCAAATCCTCCACCGCCGAATCCACCGCCACCTCCAGACAGCCTACCTGCGCCGATCAGAACTCCACGGCTTACGCTTCCGCCTCCACCTCGGCCTCCACTTCCGCCATATCCACCACCGCCTCGGCCGCCGCCGAATCCACCTCCACTACCTCCAAAGCCACCTCCACTGCCTCCAAATCCTCCTCCACTTCCACCAAACCTGTGCCCACCGAATCCACCTCCTCCTCCTCTTCCACCACGCGAATCCACCTCCACCTCCGCCTCCTCTACCGCCTCCACCATAACTTCCACCAGCTGCTGCCACATACGCCATGGCCACTACAGCCACAGTCACAAGCTGCAAAAGACAAAATCATTTATGTTGGCATTCACGATCGTAACAAGTCATCCAAAATAGCATTATCTTTCTGCTTAGCATAACAACTGTCAACATTTCCTTACTATCAGGAGTCTAAACTTAAATGATAAAATGATACAACACAATTTCCTCCATGAAAACAAAAGTATGCTTACAATAAGGCGATTCATGATGACTCAAACCGTCTTCCACTGCCGCAGGAGACCAGAAGCGACCAAGTGTGGCCAGATGGCACCTGTCCCTGCATTTATACACGGCGCCGGCACTCGTGGCACCCTTGAGGTTAGCGGTCGTGACACTGACACGTTTTCCGAAAGCCTTTTTGGGAAATGCTTCTGCATAAGTTTCAGATTTAGTAAAACATTAAACATTTAAAGTTTATGACCTTGATGATTTTTTTTTTTAAGAACACTTTTCTTGTTTGTCGCTTTAAACATTTATCGTCATGTATTAGATGTGAATAATTGTCAGCAATTGCTGTTTAATGAGTTTGTGCGTCATTAAGTCTATTCGTATTCTTGTGGCTGTGGTTAATTGCAAATTTTATTTGTATATCGTGTAAAAGGTGCGTGTTATTAAGCATTACTTTGAAAATGGGTCAGTATGTGTACTCTAGGGAGTAGTTTTTCATATATTCAAATTCATTCCTAATAATAGTTTATTCTAAGCCTTTTCATACTTTTACAAAATCAGTGTGTTGTTAATAATATCAATTTTTAATCACATTACTCCAGAAAATTGGGTATTATGTCGTTGCCCAGAATTAGTCCATCTTCATTTATATTCGTATCAAGTTTAAGATTTATTCATCAGTCTATAAAACAATCATGGGATACTTTACTCCTTTAATTTGTGTAATTAATTGCGCACGTGTTTACGCTTATAAGCGGAGATACCAAGACATAACGTACATGCAAATGACACTAAACACAGCCACAATAGAAATAAATAAAACTACGTTTTTCATCAGACTTACTGAAACTAAAAATATTAATCAGTGATTTATCCGAATTCTCTTAATATGTTCATGAAATGTGGAAGGAAAATGTTGGTCACGGCCATCAGGACAGGTGAGATGACTTTGAGGAAATTCAATTTTGCATATGTGCAACAGGAAGTATTATACGCTTCTTTTCTCTCCATCAAAATCCTCCATATTAATAGCAGATTAAGAAAGAAAGTCCCTGGAAACACACTTACCCCCC
>NC_051408.1:39333935-39334251 GCF_015228065.2 Penaeus monodon | reverse complement strand
ACACATATACGCACACATTCTCGCTATAGACATATTTAGATAGATACATAGGGAGAGATAGATAAAAGGAGAGTTTATTTTCGTTTCTCCTATTGGAGGAACGATGATAATGATATCGATACTAATTAAGGTGCAATCAGCATGGGGCGAAAGTAATCTAGAAAGAAAAAGACTTCAGTTCCTAGTCTGACTTCCGCCTGATGCCTCCTCTGCCCCTAAGTCTTGGCGGTTCACGGCGATGCGTGTTATGACTCTCACGATTTATACTTTTTTTCCTTAAGTTTCCTGCCATTTTATCTTTTCATCATGTGCTATG
>NC_051408.1:39333635-39333777 GCF_015228065.2 Penaeus monodon | reverse complement strand
CTTTGGTAGTAAAGATCACAGAAGGGGATACGGGCAAAACAAATTTGAATAATTATAAAGTGTATTCGGTGCCTTTCTTTACGTCTTAGCAGAGAATTTGCTCTGCTTTGATGGAGACTCATTTTCATCTTATTTTCCATAA
>NC_051408.1:39332215-39333240 GCF_015228065.2 Penaeus monodon | reverse complement strand
AGCTGCTGCCACATACGCCATGGCCACCACAGCCACAGTCACAAGCTGCAAAATACAAAATCATTTATCTTGGCATTCACGATCGTAACAAGTTATCCAAAATAGCATTATCTTTCTGCTGTCAACATTTCCTTACTATCAGGAGTCTAAACTTTGATAAAATGATACAACAAAAGCAAAAGCAAAAGTATGCTTACAATAAGACGATTCATGATGACTCAAACCGTCTTTCACTGCTGCAGAAGACGAGAAGCACCTAAGTGTGGCCAGACAGCGCCTGTCCCTGCATTTATACACGGCGCCGGCACTCGTGGCACCCTTGAGGCAGCGGTCGTGACACTGACACGTTTTCCGAAAGCCTTTTTGGGAAATGTTTCGACATAAGTTTCATATCTTGTTCCTGCAAAGCATTAGTGGTAGGTTTCTGACTTTGGTTATATTTTTTGAGAAATGCTTTGGCATAAGTTTCAGATTTGGTAAAACATTAGTTTTCAAGTTTTATAACCTTGAAGATTTGTTTACAAATTTTTTGTTCTCGTTTGGCGCTTGTACATCGTGTATCATGTATGTAGAATTCCCAATACTTACTATGACTGTGCGTCATTTGTGATTTGTGCGTCAGTTATTTGTTAAATTTATGCGTATGGATTCTTATATCTGTGGTTATAAGTAGTACAGCACATGTAAAAGGTACACTCTATGATGAACCACTCACTTAAAAAGAAAATGTGTCTGTAAGTAAGGCGTAATTTTCGACATATTTAGAATTGATTCTAAGCTTTTTCGCAAGTTAGCAATGTTATTGTTGGTAATGTGATGGATCTGGAAAATTATTATTCTCTCGTTACCACGAATTATTCTATCTCTATATATAGAAGTGGTCAAGTTTAAGGTTAACCCATTTGTATTTAAAATCATATAAATAATTATCATCGGTAATTTCACTCAATTGACTAACAGACGAATCTGAAATAATCCTAAAGGAAAGATTCTCTGCTTATAGCTAGAGATTGGAAAAGCTTGCG
>NC_051408.1:39331737-39332024 GCF_015228065.2 Penaeus monodon | reverse complement strand
GTCGTAACAAGTTTCTCACTAGATTTGATTAAGAGCGATTTTTTTTGTGTGTGTTATCTGTGTCTCTTTGCATATGTATATATCTTGTACAAACGGTTCATCTGAAAGTATTAATCCGTGATGTATCTGAATCCTCATGATATGTTTATGAAATATTGAACGGAAATGTTGGTCACGGCCATCAAGGCAGACACGATGTCTTTGAAAACTTCCCTTACTTTTGCACAAACCTGTCATGTGGAACAGGAAGTACTGTACGCTTTTCTTTCCTCCAAAATCCTCCATGT
>NC_051408.1:39331378-39331610 GCF_015228065.2 Penaeus monodon | reverse complement strand
GAGAGACAGAGGGAAAAAAAAAATATTTTGCCTTCTCTTCTTGGGTTACCTTCTGATGCTGATTATGATTATAACGTACGAAAATCAGCATGGGCGAAAGTAATTTAGAAAGAGAAAGACTCCAGTGTCTCGTCTGCCCCTCAGCCTTGGCGCCGTTTCCCTGCGCTGAAGAAGGCGGTCGCTGTTCATGGCGAGGTTATGACGCTCACGGTTTTGCCTTTTTCATTTATTT
>NC_051408.1:39331200-39331346 GCF_015228065.2 Penaeus monodon | reverse complement strand
GCTTCTTTTAGCCGTGCATGGGGCGTAGAAGAGCGGTATTTTTATTTAATATTCATTCCGTTATCCTCTCTTTCTTTTTAATTTAACTTTTAGGGTCTTTACCGAACGATAGATAGGGTGTGGCCCTGACTTTCCCGACGTTAGGT
>NC_051408.1:39330952-39331090 GCF_015228065.2 Penaeus monodon | reverse complement strand
CTTTAGTTGTGATGATTACAGAAGGGGATATATCTGCAAAACAAATTTGAAAGGTTGTTAGGTGTATTCGGTACATTCCATTACATCTTAGTATTAGAATTTGCTCTACTTTGATGGAGACTCATTTTACTTTCCGTA
>NC_051408.1:39330430-39330559 GCF_015228065.2 Penaeus monodon | reverse complement strand
AGCTGCTGCTACATACGCCATGGCCACCACAGCCACAGCCACAAGCTGAAAGAAAATAGTAATAATAAATGAATAAAATCCTTTAATTTTATATTTTCCATAAGGATATATATTATATATATCTATTTG
>NC_051408.1:39329961-39330382 GCF_015228065.2 Penaeus monodon | reverse complement strand
CAAAAGCGCAAATATTTCCTTCCTATTGGCAAGTTCAAAGTTAAAATTCATTATACAACACTAAAAACTAAAATTTCTTTACAATAAGCCGATTCATGATGCCTCAAACCGTCTTCCACTGCTGCAGGAGACGAGAAGCGCCCAAGTGTGGCAGGACGGCGCCTGTCCCTGCCTTTATACACGGCACTGGCACTCATGGCACCCTTGAGGCAGAAGTCGTGACACTGAAGTTTTCCGTAAGCCTTTTTGGGAAATACGTCGGCATAAGTTTCAGATTTGGTAAAACATATGTGTTCAAGGTTCATAACTTTGATATTTTGTTGAAAAAGGAAGTTTTCTCGTTTGGCGCTTGTACTTTTAGCATCGTGCATCATGCATAAAAAAATGTCAACAGCTATTGCTGACTGCATTTGTGCATCGA
>NC_051408.1:39328852-39329870 GCF_015228065.2 Penaeus monodon | reverse complement strand
AAGTATTCACTTTGAAAATGTGTCAGTTTGTAAATTTTTGGCGTTATTTGAGATCCCTAATTCGTTCTGAGCCATTTCGTGCTTTACCGAGGTCAGTGTTTTCACATACACGTGTGAAATAAAAGTTTAAGCAATTTGAATCCACGAAATAACGCGTACACATGCGTGAACAAAATATGATCAAAATGGAAAAAGTTAAACTGAAACGCTTCGACGTCAATAATATTCTCATCAGACTTAGTAAAAAGCAAAATTTAACTAAACCCTGCTGGAATAGAGAGAATTAAAAGCCGAAGGTTTCGAACTTGTCAAGCCATACATAGCAACAACAAAAATCGTTCATGTTAATGTGTGTCTGTCAGGTTGCTTGAATGGGTATATTTTGCATAAAAACATTATTCCGGGAAGTATTTGAATCCTCTCAATATGTTTACAAAGTGAAAGAAAAAAATTGGTCTCGGGTATCAGGGCAGGCGAGATGGCTTTGAGAAGCTAGTTTTAAAGATTATTTGTAATTTTGCACAAAGCTGTCATGTGCGACAGGAAGTACTGTGCGCTTCTTTTCTCTCACAAAAATCCTCATTATTCATGACAGATTAGAAAAGCAAGTTCCCAGAGAAACATGGTTCCCTTCTCTTTTTCTCTTTCTATCATTCTCGCTATAGAAAGATACAGAGAGTTTATTTTGGTTTCTTCTGTGTGGTATCTACTACGATAGCTATGATGATATCGATTGTAATAGTAATGAAAGAAAATTAGCATGAGTTAACGCAGTCTAGAAAGAGAAAGTTCGTCAGACCCGCCTGATGCCTTCACTGCCCCTCATCCTTGGCGCCGTTTCCCTGCGCTGAAGAAGGCGATCGCGGTTCAAGGCGAGGCGTGTCTTGGCTCTCCTTCTTTCTAATCTTCCTTGCTGTTGTTTTATCTTTTAGTCTATGGAGTGTAGGAAAACAATTTTGTTTTCTAATTTTCATTACGTTTTCCTTTCTTTAATTTCATATATAGAAAATGCGACATA
>NC_051408.1:39326982-39328496 GCF_015228065.2 Penaeus monodon | reverse complement strand
GAGTAATGACCACAGAAGGGGATCTATTTGTAAAACAAACTTGAAAGGTTGTTAAATGTATTCGGTGCTTTTCATTACATCTTTTAAGCAGAGACTTTACTCTACTTAGATGAAGACCGAGTTCATCTTACTTTCCGTAGCTGCCACTTCCTCTTCCTCCGCCGAATCCGCTGCCGCCTCCGAATCCTCCACCTCCGAATCCACCGCCACCGAATCCACCACCGCTGCCGCCTCCAAATCCTCCACCGCCGAATCCACCGCCACCTCCAGACAGCTTACCGGCGCCGATCAGAACTCCACGGTTTACGCTTCCGCCACCACCTCGGCCTCCACTTCCGCCATATCCACCACTGCCTCGGCCACCGCCGAATCCGCCCCCAAATCCTCCTCCACTGCCTCCAAATCCTCCTCCACCTCCACCAAATCTGTGTCCACCAAATCCTCCTCCTCCTCCTCTTCCACCACCGCCGAATCCACCTCCACCTCCGCCTCCTCTACCGCCTCCGCCATAGCTTCCACCAGCTGCTGCCACATACGCCATGGCCACCACAACCACAGTCACAAGCTGCAAAAGAAAAAAATAAATAAAGTTGCCGTTTCACTTCAACAATATCAACGAAGATTTGCTTTACTATTTACAAATCAACCAAAAATAGCATCATTTTTATGTTCCGTATAACAACCGCCAATATTTCTTGTTGTTGACGAGTCTAAAGTCTAACTTAATCATCCGACACCGAAAGCAACAGGTTGCTCACAATAAGGCGATTCATGATGCCTGAAATCGTCTTCCACTGCTGCAGGAGACGAGAAGCGCCCAAGTGCAGCTGGACAGCGTCCGCCTCTCCATTTATACACGGCACCGGCACTCGTGGCACCCTTGAGGCAATAGTCGTGACAATGACACGTTTTTTGAAAGACATTCTGGGAAGTGCTTCGACATAAGTTTTAGATAAAACATTAGTATTCAAGTTTCATAACTTTGATGATATTTTGTTTAAAAAAGAACAGTTGTCTTGTTTGACGCTTGTACATTTAGCATCATGAATCTTACGTGAGAAAAATTGTCAACAGTTACGGTTATTTGTTAAGTCTATTTGTATGTATTATTATATATTTGTATGTTTATGATCAGGTTTACAAATGTAAAAAGGTACACGCTGCCATGCACCATTCACTTTGAAAAAAAAAAAATGCATGTAAGCTTTACGGGTTAATTTAGAATCCCTAATACCAAGTCATTCTAAACATTTCCTGCTTTAGCAAAGTCACTGTGTTTACATATGTGTCAAGTTTAAGTTTAATCCAGCTGTCTTCAGAATAACAACATTAGTAATGGTCATATGACACTTCACTCTCAACTAAACTCTATTACCCGCTGGTAAAATAGTAACTAAGGGAAAAATTCTTTGTTTATGACCAGAGATGGTCAAGCTTCCTGTTTTTGCGTGTGTATGCTTGACTGTGCGTGTTTATGTCCTATTACTTATATTTCTAAATTTATACACTTGAAA
>NC_051408.1:39326288-39326656 GCF_015228065.2 Penaeus monodon | reverse complement strand
AAAAAGCAAAATCGTTTAACTAACCCCCTTCCGGAATAGAAAAAAAAAATCTAAGGTGTGAACTCGTCAAGACTTTTTCAGCGGACTTAGTAAAATCGGAAATTATTTATGTGTTTGTCAGTCTGCTTGTATGTATATTTTTGTACAAACAGTTCATGGAAAAGAAAATGCATTTGAATCCTCTTACTATGTTTATGATAATATAGGTCACGGTCATCAGGGAAAGCGAGATGGCTTTGAGCTTTCTTTAAGATTTTTTGTAACTTTGCACAAACTCCTAATGTGGAGCAGGAGGTATCATACGCTTCTTTTCTCCATCAAAGTCCTCCATATTAATAACAGATTATGAAAGGAAGTCCCTGGAAATA
>NC_051408.1:39326006-39326227 GCF_015228065.2 Penaeus monodon | reverse complement strand
TTTGGTTTCTCCTTTTGGGTGTCTCTAGTTATGATAATGATAATGACGTCGATGATTACAAGAAAATCAGCATCAGTGAACGTAATCGAGGAAGAGAAAGACTTCAGTTCCTCGTCTGACTTCCTCTTGATGCCTCCGCTGCCCCTCAGCCTTGGCACTGTTTCCTTGCGCTTCAGAAGGCTTTCGTGGTTCAAGGCGAGCCGTGTTATGACTCTCACGGT
>NC_051408.1:39325808-39325955 GCF_015228065.2 Penaeus monodon | reverse complement strand
AACCGTGCATGAGGCGTAGAAGAGCAGTACCTTTGTTTCATGGTCATTGTTTTCCTTTCTTTCATTTTGATTCATTTTTTAATATTCTTATCCAACGATAGATGGGATATGGAGCTGACTTTCCCGATGCTATGTCCCTTCATGCGT
>NC_051408.1:39324617-39325658 GCF_015228065.2 Penaeus monodon | reverse complement strand
TGCATACTTATACAAACAAATTCTCACGCACCATATACATAAATAGACAGAGGTATCTATATCTTCAGGAGTGATGATCACAGAAGGGGATATATTTGTAAAACAAACTTGAAAGGTTGTTAAATGTATTCGGTGCATTTCATTACATCTTCTAAGTAGAGAATTTACTCTACTCAGGCGACCGAGTTCATCTTACTTTCCGTAGCTGCCGCGTCCTCTTCCTCCGCCGAATCCGCTGCTGCCGAAACCTCCGCTACCGCCTCCGAATCCACCGCCACCGAATCCACCACCTCCGCTGCTGCCTCCGAATCCACCACTTCCGCTGCTGCCTCCGAATCCACCGCCACCGAATCCACCTCCGCCTCCAGACAGCTTTCCGGTGCCGATCAGAACTCCACGGTTTACGCTTCCACCTCCACCTCGGCCTCCACTTCCGCCATATCCACCTCCGCCTCTGCCGCCGCCAAAACCACCTCCGCTGCCTCCAAATCCACCTCCACTGCCTCCAAATCCTCCTCCACTTCCACCAAACCGGTGTCCACCGAATCCACCTCCTCCTCCTCCTCTTCCACCACCGCCGAATCCACCTCCACCTCCGCCTCCTCTACCGCCTCCACCATAGATTCCACCAGCCGCTGCCACATACGCCATGGCCACCACAGCCACAGTCACAAGCTGAGAGAGAAAAACAAGTTTCTATTTCATTATAATGATATCGACATATATATATACATTTTTTCACGATCACAATGCCTATATTTCTTTGTTATTCCCGCATTTAAAGTTATAATTCATTATCCAACATTGAAAACTAAATTTACGTACAATAAGGCGATTCATGATGCAGGAAACCGTCTTCCACTGCTGCAGGAGATGAGAAGCGCCCAAGTGTGGCTGGACGGCGCCTGTATCTGCATTTATGCACGGCACCGGCACTCATGGCACCCTTGAGGCAGCAGTCGTGACACTGACGCTTTCCTTTTTGGGAAATGGTTCGGCAGTTTCAGATTTCGTAAAACATTTGTGTTTAAGGTTCATAAC
>NC_051408.1:39324108-39324453 GCF_015228065.2 Penaeus monodon | reverse complement strand
AGAAAGGACAATTTTCTCGTTTGGCGCTGGTACATTTAGCATGCATCATACATGAAAGACTTTCAACGTTTACTATTGATTGTATTTGTGCACCAATTATTTGTTAAGTCTCATTGTAAGTTTTATTATATCTGGTTTATTGCATGATTTATTTGTAAATTGCATTTAAAAAGTATACGCTATCAGGAACTTTTAGGAAGTTTTAACGCTTTAAAGATCCTTAACACCAATTCATATTAAGTCCATTTCAATGTTATATAGCAAAGTCAGTGTGTTTACATATATACGTGTGAAGTTTAAGTTCGATCCACCTGTCTTCAAAATAACATTGGAAATGATATGATG
>NC_051408.1:39323592-39324085 GCF_015228065.2 Penaeus monodon | reverse complement strand
AATGTTTATTATGGAAACCATTCTTTGCCTTTGGCCAGATTTTCTGTATTTGGGTGCGTTTATGCCCTATTACTTATATTTCTCTAAATCTATGTGTAAAATGTGTATAATGCGTATGAACACAAACGGAGTAACGCACACATACACGTGAAACAAAATACTGCCAAAATGGGAAAAAAGAAACATGTTTCTATCAATTAGTAAAAACGAAATCTTTAATGAACCTGTTGAAAAAAAAAAAAAGTTGAAACTCAAGTATTTTCATTAGCATGCAACATTGCTATCATAGCGTGTTTCAGTTGTTCTGTGTGTATATGTTGTACGTTTCAGTAAACTTTGCGAATATGAATTCTCTTATATGTTTACAAACATGTAATTTGGACAATTTGGTCATGGCTACCAGGGTAAGCAAGATGAGAAGCATTCTTTAAGATTATTTGTAATTTTGCATAAACCTGTAATGTGTAACAGGAAGTATTGTACGCTTCCTTTA
>NC_051408.1:39323208-39323483 GCF_015228065.2 Penaeus monodon | reverse complement strand
ATTCTCGCTATATACTGTATAGATAGATAGAAAATGGTAATGAGAGTTTATTTTGATTTCTTGTGTCGGGTATCTACTATGATAATCATGATTGTATCGACTATAATAACAATTCCGCTTGATGGCTCCTGTGCCCCTCAGCCTTGGCGCTGTTTCCCTGCGTTGAAGAAGACGGTTGCGGCTAATAGCGAGGCGTGTTATCACAGTTTTCCCTTTTTTCTTATTTTTTTTCTTTTAATCATTCATAAGGTGCAGAAGAACAATTGTGTTCTCTC
>NC_051408.1:39322141-39323023 GCF_015228065.2 Penaeus monodon | reverse complement strand
CACTGAAGGGGATGTATTTAAAACAAATTTCAAAGAGTGTTAAGTGTATTCGGTGTTTTTCATTACATCTTTTAAGCAGAGAATTTACTCTACTTAGATGAAGACCGAGTTCATCTTACTTCCCGTAACTGCCACTTCCTCTTCCTCCGCCGAATCCGCTACCGCCTAAACCTCCGCTGCCGCCTCCAAATCCTCCACCTCCGAATCCACCAACACCTCCAGACAGCTTACCGGCGCCGATCAGAACTCCACGGTTTACGCTTCCGCCACCACCTCGGCCTCCACTTCCGCTATATCCACCAGCGCCTCGGCCGCCCACAATCCACCTCCACTGCCTCCAAATCTTTTTCATTAGACATACCATTAACAGGTATCGTTCATGTTAATGTGTGTCTTTCAGGTTGCTTGTATGTGTATATGTACCAATGGTTCATGTAAAAACATTATTTCGGGATATATATGAATTCTCTTAATATGTTTACAAATATGTAAGGAAAATTTGGTCTCGGCTGTCAGGGCAAGCGAGATGGCTTTGAGAAGCATTCCTTTAAGATCATTTGTGATTTTGCAAAAATCTGTAATGTGTAACAGAGGTGTTGTACGCTTCTTTCACTCTCTTTCTTTCTCGTTAAGTACTGTATATATAGATAGAAAACGATACAGAGAGTTTATTTTGGTTTCTCGTATTGGGTATATACTATGATAATCATGATGGTATCGATTATAATAACACAATGGCTCCTCTGCCCCTCAGCCTTGGCGATGTTTCCCTGCGCTGAAGAAGACGGTCGCGGTTAATGGCGAGGCGTGTTATCACAGTTTTAACTTTTTTTCCTTTTTCTTATCTTTTAATCATTCATGAATCGTAGGAGAACAATCATG
>NC_051408.1:39320457-39321922 GCF_015228065.2 Penaeus monodon | reverse complement strand
GATGTATTTGCAAAACAAATTTCAAAGATTATTAAGTGTATTCAGTGTTTTTCATTACATCTTTTAAGTAGAGAATTTATTCTACTTAGATGGCGACCAAGTTCATTTTACTTTCCGTAGCTGCCGCGTCCTCTTCCTCCGCCGAATCCACTACCGCCGAAACCTCCGCTGCCACCTCCGAATCCTCCACCTCCGAATCCACCACCTCCGCTGCCGCCTCCAAATCCTCCACCTCCGAATCCACCGCCACCTCCAGACAGCTTTCCGGCGCCGATCAGAATTCCACTGCTTACGCTCCACCTCCACCTCGGCCTCCACTTCCACCATATCCACCACTGCCTCTGCCGCCGCCGAATCCACCTCCTCTGCCTCCAAATCCAGCACCACTGCCTCCAAATCCTCCTCCACTGCCTCCAAATCCTCCACTGCCTCCAAATCCTCCTCCACCTCCACCAAATCTGTGTCCACCGAATCCTCCTCCTCCTCCTCTTCCACCACCGCCGAATCCACCTCCGCCTCCGCCTCCTCTACCGCCTCCACCATAGCTTCCACCAGCTGCTGCCACATACGCCATGACTACCACAGCCACAGTCACAAGCTGAAAAATAAATTAATAAAAAATACTTAAAGCTGTCGTTTCGATTTGCTTTACTATTTACCATCATAACAAATCATTCAAAAATGACATCTTTTTTATGTTCATTATTACAACCGCCAATATTTCCTTGCTATCAGGAAGTCTAATCTAACTTAATCACCCAACACCGAAAGCAACAGGTTGCTCACAATAAGGCGATTCATGATGCCTGAAAGCGTCTTCCACTGCTGCAGGAGACGAGATGCGACCGAGTGTGGCTGGACAGCGCCCGTCCCTCCATTTATACACGGCACCGCCACTCGTGGCACCCTTGAGGCACCAGTCGTGACACTGACACGTTTTCCGAAACACATTTTGGGAAATGCTTCACCATAAGTTTCAGATTTGGTAAAACATTAGTATTCAAGCTTCATAACTTTGATGATATATTGTTCGTTTGGCACTTATACATTTACCATCATATATCTTACATGAAAAAAATTGTCAACAGTTGCTATTGACTGTATTTGTGCACCAGTTATTGGCTATTATTGTTATTATTATATCAAGTTTACTGCATTTTTAAAATTACATGTAAAATGGAGCACGCTATTACGCACCATTCACTTTGAAAAAAAAAATCGTCTGCATTTAAGCTTTAAGGGGTAATTTATATTTAATTTCAAGTCATTTAAAACCATTTCATGCTTTAACAAAGTCAGTGCAATTTACATATATGGTGTCAAGTTTAGGCTTAATCTGTCTGTCTTCAGAATAACAACATTAGTAAAGGTTACATGATATTTTGCTCTTAACTAAACTCTGGTAAAATAGTAACTAAGGGAACAATTCTTTACTTTTGGCCAGAGATGTTTCCAGGGATTCCAA
>NC_051408.1:39320004-39320425 GCF_015228065.2 Penaeus monodon | reverse complement strand
CTTATGTCCTATTACTTATATTTCTAAATTTATATACAGAAAGTGTAAAACACATGTTTATGCATATGAACATAAACGCAGTAACGCAGACACACAAATGAAACAAAATGTGATCAAAATGGAAAGAAATAAAATGAAACGTTTGGACGTCTTCGACAATTTCTCAACTACTAAACCCTTCCGGAATAGAAAGAAATAAACACTAAAGGTTTCGATCTCGCTAACACTTTTTCAGAGTACTTAGCAAAACCGAAAACCGTTTATGTTTATGTGTGCGTCTTTCAGTCTGCTTGCACGTGTATGTGTTGTACAAACAGATCATGGAAAATGTCATCCATGATGCATTTGATTCCTCTTAATATGTTTATGATAATGTTGGTCACGGCCATCAGGGAAGACGAGAGGGCTTAAAGCTTTAAGA
>NC_051408.1:39319865-39319975 GCF_015228065.2 Penaeus monodon | reverse complement strand
GTATAAACCCGTCATGTGGAACAGGAAGTGTCATACGCTTCTTTTATCTCCATCAAAATCCTCCCTATTAATAACAGATTAAGAAAGTCCCTGGAAACACACTTATCTCC
>NC_051408.1:39319515-39319831 GCF_015228065.2 Penaeus monodon | reverse complement strand
TTTTTTTTCTGCTGGGTATCTGCTATGATAATAATGATGTCGATAATTACAATAACATAAGAAAATCAACATAATTGAACATAATCTAGAAAGAGAACGACTTTGTTCCTAGTATGACTTCTGTCTGATGCCTCCGTTGCCCCTCGGCCTTGGCGCGGTTTCCCAACGGTTCATGGTGATGTTATGACTCTAACACGTTTACCTTTTTTGTGTGGTTTTTATATTCTAATCGTGCAAGAAGCGTAGAAGAGCAGTTTTTGTGTAGTGTTCACTCTGTTTTCCTTTCTTCATTTTAATTCAGTTTTTAGTATTCTTA
>NC_051408.1:39317448-39319360 GCF_015228065.2 Penaeus monodon | reverse complement strand
CTTCAGAAGTGATCCTCACAGAAGGGGATATATTTGTAAAACAAACTTGAAAGGTTGTTAAATGTATTCGGTGCTTTTCATACATCTTCTAAGTAGAGAATTTACTCTACTCAGGCGACCGAGTTCATCTTACTTCCGTAGCTGCCGCGTCCTTTCCTCCGCCGAATCCGCTGCCGCCGAAACCTCCGCTGCTGCTGCCGAATCCACCGCCACCGAATCCACCACCTCCGCTGCCGCCTCCAAATCCACCGCCACCGAATCCACCGCCACCGAATCCACTTCCACCTCCGGACAGCCTTCCGGTGCCGATCAGAATTCCACTGCTTACGCTCCCACCTCCACCTCGGCCTCCACTTCCACCATATCCACCACTGCCTCGGCCGCCGCCGAATCCACCTCCTCTGCCTCCAAATCCACCACCCCATGCCTCCAAATCCTCCACTGCCTCCAAATCCTCCTCCACCTCCCCCAAATCTGTGTCCACCGAATCCTCCTCCTCCTCCTCTTCCACCACCGCCGAATCCACCTCCGCCTCCGCCTCCTCTACCGCCTCCACCATAGCTTCCACCAGCTGCTGCCACATACGCCATGGCTACCACAGCCACAGTCACAAGCTGAAAAATAAATTAATAAAAAATACTTAAAGCTGTTGTTTCACCATAACAATATCGAAGATTTGCTTTACTATTTACCATCATAACAAATCATTCAAAAATGACATCTTTTTTATGTTCATTATTACAACCGCCATATTTCCTTGCTATCAGCAAGTCTAAAATCTAACTTAATCACCAACACGAAAGCAACAGGTTGCTCACAATAAGGCGATCATGATGCCTGAAAGCGTCTTCCACTGCTGCAGGAGACGAGATGCGACCCCAGTGTGGCTGGACAGCGCCCGTCCCTCCATTTATACACGGCACCGCCATCGTGGCACCCCTTTAGGCACCAGCGGACACGACACCTTTTTCCGAAAGACATTTTGGGAAATATTCGGGTAAGTTTCAGATTTGGTAAAACATTGTATTCAAACTTCATAAAATTTTAGATATATGTTCGTTTTACATTATACATTTACCTCATATATTTACATGAAAAAAAAATGTAACAGTTGCATTGACTGTATTTGTGCACCAGTTTTTGGTTGAGTCTATTATTAAATTATTTATGTTTTTAAAATTACATGTAAAAGGAACACGCTATTAGCACCATTCACTTGAAAAAAAATAGTCTGCATGTAAGCTTTAAGGGGAATTATATTTCATTTATGTATTTAAACCATTCATGCTTTAAAAAAATCAGTGTATTTTACAATATGGTTCAAGTTTAGGCTTTAAACGTCTGTCTTAAGAATAACAACATTAGTAAAGGTTTTTTGATTTTGATCTTTAAATAAAATCTGGTAAAAAAAGAACTAAGGGAACAATTCTTTTCTTATGGCCAGAGATATTTCCCCGGGATTCCAGTGTTTTTTGGGGTGTGTGTGTGTTTGAGTGTGCGGGTTATGCCTTTTTTTAAATTTTAAATTTATATAAGAAAGTGTATAACACATGTTTATGCATTTGAACATAAACGCAGTAACACAGACACATAAATGAAACAAAATGCGATCAAAATGGAAAGAATTAAAATGAAACGTTTGGACGCCTTCGACAATCGCTCAACTACTAAACCCCTTTCCCGGAATAGAAAGAAATAAACACCAAAAGGTTTTGATCTCGCTAACACTTTTCAGAGTACTTTGCAAAACCCAAAACCGTTTTGTTTATATGAGCGTCTGTCAGTCTGCTTTTAAGTTATGTGTTGACAAAAAGGATCATGGAAAATGATCCATGATGCATTGAATCCTCTTAAAATGTTATGATAATGTTGGGCAGGCCATCAGGGAAGCGAGAGGCTTAAAGCTTTAAAA
>NC_051408.1:39316504-39317424 GCF_015228065.2 Penaeus monodon | reverse complement strand
ACTGTTTGATAAACCCGTCTGGGAACAGGGAAAGGGCATACGCTTTTTTTATCTCCATCAAAATCCCCTATTTTAACAGATTAAGAAATCCCCGGAAAAAACACTTTTTCCATAGATAGATAGATAGGAAAAAACAGAGAGATTTTTTTTTTTGCTGGGTATCTGCTATGATAATAATGATGTCGATAATTACAAAAATAAAAAAATCAAATAATTGAACATAATCTAGAAAAAGAAAAACTTTTTTTCCTAGTATGACTTTCCGTGAGCCTCCGTTGCCCCTCGGCCTTGGCGAGGTTTCCAACGGTTATGGTGAGTTATGACTCTAACACGTTTTCCTTTTTTGTGTGTGTTTTTTATATTCTAATCGTGCAAGAACGTGAAGGCAGTTTTTTTGTAGTTTTCACTCGTTTTTTTTCTTTCATTTTAATTCAGTTTTTAGTATTTTAGGACGATAGAGGGGGTTTTAAAATAAAATACCGCGAAAACACAAGACAAACACACTCGACACAAGCAACACATACACACACAATACTATACATACAAATACTTTCACAGCAATTTCCCTATACATAAATAGTCAGAGGTATATATATCTTCAGAAGGATCTCACAGAAGGGGAATATGTAAAAAAACTTGAAAGGTTGTTAAATGTATTTGGTGCTTTTCATTTCATTTTCAAGTAGGAATTTTCTCTACTCAGGGACCGAGTTATTTACTTTTTCCCTAGCTGCCCCGTCCCTTCCTCCGCCGAATCCCGCCGCCGAAAAACCCCCGCTGCTGCGCCGAATCCACCGCCCCCGAATCCAACCCCCGCGCCGCCTCCAAAAACCACCCCCACCGAAATCCACCCCCACCGAATCCAATTTCCCCCCGGACAGCCTTCCGGTGCCCATCAGAATTTTCCCCTGCTTTCGCTC
>NC_051408.1:39314955-39316467 GCF_015228065.2 Penaeus monodon | reverse complement strand
CCGCCCGGCCGCCGCCGAATCCACCTCCCCTGCCCCAATCACCCCCCCCCTGCCCCAAACCCCATGCCTCCCCCAAACCTCCTCCACCCCACCAAATCTGTGTCCCCCGAATCCCCTCCTCCCCTCTTTCCCCCACCGCCGAATCCACCCCGCTCCCCCTCCTTACCGCCCCCACCAAGCTTCCACCAGCTGCTGCCACTACGCCATGGTACCCCAGCCACAGCACAAGCTGAAAAAAAAATTAATAAAAAATACTTAAAGTGTTGTTTCCCATAAAATACGAAGATTGTTTATATTTACCATCTAACAAAAACATTCAAAAAAGACATCTTTTTTTTTTCATTATTACAACCGCCATTTTTTCCTTTCTATCAGCAAATCTAAAAAATTTAAATTAATCACCCAACACCGAAAAAAACAGGGTTTCCACAATAAGGCGATTCTGATGCCGAAAACGTCTTCCCCTGCTGCAGGAGAAAGAGATGGACCAGTGTGGCGGGGCAGCGCCCGTCCCCCATTTATACACGGCCCGCCATCGTGGCACCCCTTTAGGCACCAGTCGTGACACTGCACCTTTTTTCCAAAAACATTTTGGGAAAATTTTCGGCATAAGTTTCAGATTGGTTTTAAAAAATTATATTCAAGCTTTATAACTTTGATGATATATTGTTTGTTTTCACTTATACATTACCCTCATATACTTTTCATGAAAAAAAATGTCAACAATGATTGATTATTGGCACCAGTTTGGTTTTGTCTATTTTTTTATATTATGTTTACGCTTTTAAAATTACATTAAAATGGAACACGCTATTTTCCATCATTCACTTTGAAAAAAAATAGTCTGCTGTAAACTTTAAGGGGGAATTTATTTTCATTTCAGTCATTTTAAACCATTTTATGCTTTAACAAAGTCAGTGTATTTACATTATGGTGTCAAGTTTTGGCTTAATCTGTCGTTTAAAAATAACAACATTAGTAAAGGTTTTTTGATATTTTGATCTTAACAAACCTGGAAAAAAAGTAACTAAGGGAAAATCTTTGCTTATGGCCAGAGATATTTTCCCGGGATTCCGTTTGCGTGTGTGTGTGTTTGAGGTGCGGTTTAGTCCCATTTCTTTATTTTTAAATTTATATATAGAAAGTGTAAACACAGTTTATGCATTGAACAAAACGCAGTAACACAGACAATAAATGAAACAAAAAGCGATCAAAAAAGGAAAGAATTAAAATGAAAAAGTTTGGACGCCTTTGACAATCGCCCAACTACTAAACCCTCCGGAATAGAAAGAAAAAAACACTAAAAAGGTTTTATCCGCTAAAAACTTTTCAGAGTACTTAGCAAAACCCAAAACCGTTTAGTTTATGTGAGCGTCTGTCGTCTGCTTGCACGTTTTAGGTTGTACAAAAAGTTCAGGAAAATATCATCCGTATGCATTTTTCCTCTTAATAGTTTATGATAAGTTGGTCACGGGCCCCTCAGGGGAAGACGAGGAGGGCTTAAAGCTTAAG
>NC_051408.1:39314817-39314926 GCF_015228065.2 Penaeus monodon | reverse complement strand
GTAAAAACCCCTCATGTGGAAAAAAGGAAGTGATGCGCTTCTTTTTTCTCCATCAAAATCCTCCTATTTAAAAAACGATTAAGAAAATCCCTGGAAACCACTTTTCTCC
>NC_051408.1:39314434-39314691 GCF_015228065.2 Penaeus monodon | reverse complement strand
ACGAGAACGATTTTGGTCCCGTTTTGATTTGTTGAGCCTCCGTTTTCCCTCGGCCTTGGCGCGGTTTTCCCCAAAGGTTTATGGTGAGTTTTTGACTCTCACAAGTTTACCTTTTTTTGGGGTGGGCTTTTTATTCTAATTTTTTCAAGAAGCGTAGAAGAGCTGTTTTTTTTGTGGTTCATTGTTTCCTTTCTTTCATTTTTAATTTAGTTTTTTGTATTCTTAGGACGATAGATGGGTTATAACAAAAAATACCC
>NC_051408.1:39313843-39314377 GCF_015228065.2 Penaeus monodon | reverse complement strand
TTATACTACAAATATTAACATGCAATTCCTATACATAAAAGAGAGGGAATATATCTTCAGAAGGGTCCTCACAGAAGGGGATATATTTTTAAAACAAACTTGAAAGGTTTTTAAATGTATTGGGTTTTCATTACATCTTTAAGTAGAGAATTTTCTCTACTAGGGGGACCCGGTTTATCTTACTTTCCGTAGCTGCCGCGTCCTCTTCCTCCGCCCAATCCGCTGCCGCGAAAACCTCCGCTGCTGCTGCCCAAACCAACCGCACCCAATCCACCCCCCCGTGCCCCCTCCAAAACCCCGCCACCGAATCCACCGCCCCCGAAAACCACTTCCACCTCCGGGCAGCCTTTCCCGGGGCCCATCAGAATTCCACTCTTACGCTCCACCCCACCTCGGCCTCCACTTCCACCCTATCCACCATGCCCGGCCCCGCCCAATCCACCCCTCTGCCCCCAAATCCACCCCCCACTGCCTCCAAATCCCCCACTGCCTCCCAAAACCTCCCCCACCTCCACCAAATCTGTGTCCACCAAA
>NC_051408.1:39310581-39313780 GCF_015228065.2 Penaeus monodon | reverse complement strand
ATAGCTTTCCCCCAGCTGCGCCAATCGCCATGGCTACCCCCGCCACAGACAAGCTGCAAAATAAATTAAAAAAAAAATACTTTAAAACTGTCGTTTCACCATAACAATATCGAAGATTTTCTTTACTATTTACCATCAAAAAATCATTTAAAAATTTACATCTTTTTTTGTCATTTTTAAACCGCCCTATTTTCCCTTTCTATCCAAAGTCTAAAAATTAAAATTTAAAACCCCAACACCGAAAGCAACAGGTTGCTACAAAAAGGCGATTCATGAGCCTGAAAGCGTCTTTTCCCCGCGAGGGAAAGAGATGCGACCCAGTGGGCTGGACCCCGCCCGTCCCTCCCTTTATACACGGCACCGCCCCCGTGGGACCCCTTTAGGCACCGTCGTGACATGACACGTTTTTTCCCAAAAACACATTTTGGGAAAAAGCTTCACCATAAGTTTTTAGATTTGGTTTTAAAAAATAGTATTTAAGCTTCAAACTTTGTGATATTTGTTGTTTTGGGACTTATAATTTACCATCAATATCTTACATGAAAAAAATTGAACAGTTTCTATTGACTGTATTTGTGCACCAGTTATTGGTATTATTTTTATTTTTATATCAAGTTTTCTGCATTTTTAGAATTACATTTAAAATGGAGACGCTATTACGCACCATTTACTTTGAAAAAAAAAATCGTCTGCATTTAAAACTTTAAGGGGTAATTTATATTTAATTCAAGTCATTTAAAACCATTTTGCTTAACAAAATCAGTGCAAAATTTTAAATATGGTGTCAAGTTTAGTTAATCGGTCTTAGAAAAAACATTTGTAAAAGGTTTCTGATATTTGTCTTAACTAAACCGGGGAAAATAGTAACTAAGGGAAAAAATTCTTTACTTTGGCCAGAGAGTTTCCAGGGATTCCAATGTTTTTGTGTGTTTGTTTGAGTGTGCGGCTTATGCCTATTACTTAATTTAAATTTATACAGAAAAAGTGTAAAACACATGTTTATGCTATGAACATAAACGCAGTAACGCAGACACACAAATGAAACAAAATGTGATCAAAAAGGAAAGAAAAAAAATGAAACGTTTGGCGTCTTCGACAATTTCTCAATACTAAACCCCTTTCCGGGAAAAGAAAGAAATAAAAAACTAAAGGTTTTGATCCGATAAACTTTTTTAGAGTATTAGCAAAACCGAAAACCGTTTATGTTTATGTGGCGTCTTTCAGGCTTTCACGGTATGTGTTTACAAACGATTGGAAAATGTCATCCTGATGCATTTTATTCTCTTAAATGTTTATGATAATGTTGGTCCGGCATCAGGGAAGCGAGAGGGGGTTTAAAACTTTTAAGATTTTTTTTTGGTTTTTGTTTTTTACTGTTTTGTATAAACCCCTATGTGGAAAGGAAAATGTCATACGCTTCTTTTATCTCCATCAAAATCCCCCCTATTAATAACAGATTAAGAAAGTCCCTGGAAACACACTTTTCCCTAGAAGAAGATAGAAAAGATACAGAGAGTTTTTTTTTCTGCGGGTATCTGCTATGATAAAATGATGTCGATAATTACAAAACTAAAAAAATCAACATAATTGAAAAAAATCTAGAAAAAGAAAAGACTTTGTTCCTAGTATGATTTGTTGATGCCTCCGTTGCCCCCGGCTTGGGGCGGTTTCCCCAACGGGTTTATGGTGATGTTTTTGACCTAACACGTTTCCTTTTTTTGGGGGTTTTTTTATTCTAATCGTGCAAGAAGCGGGAAGAGCAGTTTTTGGTAGTGTTCACTTGTTTTCCTTTTTTTTCATTTTAATTCAGTTTTTTGATTTTAGGGCGATGATGGGGTTAAAATAAACATACCGACAGAAGCCCCAGACAAAAAACATCGCACCAAAGCAAAAAACATACACACACAAACTTTTTACTACAAATACTTACACATGCAAAATTTTCCCTATAATAAATAGTCAGGGATATATATCTTTGAAGTGATCCCCACAGAAGGGGTATATTTTTAAAAAAAACTTGAAAATTGTTAAATGTATTCGGTTTTCATTACATCTTCTAAATAGAGAATTTACCCACTCAGGCGACCCAGTTTATCTTACTTTCCAGTTGCCGCGTCCTTCCTCCCCCGAATCCGCTGCCCCCCGCCCCCCCCCCGCCCCCCCCCCCCCCCCCCCCTGCCCCCCCAAATCCCCGCACCGAACCACCGCCACCGAACCACCCCCCTCCCCGGCGCCTTCTCCACAGAATCCACGCACGTCCACCTCCCCCTCGGCCCCCTTCCCCATAACCACTGCCTCGGCCCCCCAATCCACCCCCTCCTCCAAACCACCACTGCCTCCCCCAAAACCTCCCTGCCTCCAAATCCCCCAACCCCCCCCAAATCTGTTTTCCCCAACCTCCTCCTCCCTCCTTCTTTTTCCACCCCCGCCGAAATCCACCTCCGCCTCCGCCTCCTCTACCGCCTCCACCATAGCTTCCACCAGCTGCTGCCACATACGCCATGGCTACCACAGCCACAGTCACAAGCTGAAAAATAAATTAATAAAAAATACTTAAAGCTGTTGTTTCACCATAACAATATCGAAGATTTGCTTTACTATTTACCATCATAACAAATCATTCAAAAATGACATCTTTTTTATGTTCATTATTACAACCGCCATTATTTCCTTGCTATCAGCAAGTCTAAAATCTAACTTAATCACCCAACACCGAAAGCAACAGGTTGCTCACAATAAGGCGATTCATGATGCCTGAAAGCGTCTTCCACTGCTGCAGGAGACGAGATGCGACCGAGTGTGGCTGGACAGCGCCCGTCCCTCCATTTATACACGGCACCGCCACTCGTGGCACCCTTGAGGCACCAGTCGTGACACTGACACCTTTTTCCGAAAGACATTTTGGGAAATATTTCGGCATAAGTTTCAGATTTGGTAAAACATTAGTATTCAAGCTTCATAACTTTGATGATATATTGTTCGTTTGACACTTATACATTTACCATCATATATCTTACATGAAAAAAAAATGTCAACAGTTGCTATTGACTGTATTTGTGCACCAGTTATTGGTTGAGTCTATTATTATTATATTATGTTTACTGCATTTTTAAAATTACATGTAAAATGGAACACGCTATTACGCACCATTCACTTTGAAAAAAAATAGTCTGCATGTAAGCTTTAAGGGGTAATTTAT
>NC_051408.1:39310368-39310549 GCF_015228065.2 Penaeus monodon | reverse complement strand
GCTTTAACAAAGTCAGTGTATTTTACATATATGGTGTCAAGTTTAGGCTTAATCTGTCTGTCTTAAGAATAACAACATTAGTAAAGGTTTTATGATATTTTGCTCTTAACTAAACTCTGGTAAAATAGTAACTAAGGGAACAATTCTTTGCTTATGGCCAGAGATATTTCCAGGGATTCCA
>NC_051408.1:39309911-39310257 GCF_015228065.2 Penaeus monodon | reverse complement strand
CGCAGTAACGCAGACACACAAATGAAACAAAATGTGATCAAAATGGAAAGAAATAAAATGAAACGTTTGGACGTCTTCGACAATTTCTCAACTACTAAACCCTTCCGGAATAGAAAGAAATAAACACTAAAGGTTTCGATCTCGCTAACACTTTTTCAGAGTACTTAGCAAAACCGAAAACCGTTTATGTTTATGTGTGCGTCTTTCAGTCTGCTTGCACGTGTATGTGTTGTACAAACAGATCATGGAAAATGTCATCCATGATGCATTTGAATCCTCTTAATATGTTTATGATAATGTTGGTCACGGCCATCAGGGAAGACGAGAGGGCTTAAAGCTTTAAGAT
>NC_051408.1:39309769-39309879 GCF_015228065.2 Penaeus monodon | reverse complement strand
GTATAAACCCGTCATGTGGAACAGGAAGTGTCATACGCTTCTTTTATCTCCATCAAAATCCTCCCTATTAATAACAGATTAAGAAAGTCCCTGGAAACACACTTATCTCC
>NC_051408.1:39309401-39309733 GCF_015228065.2 Penaeus monodon | reverse complement strand
TTTTTTCTGCTGGGTATCTGCTATGATAATAATGATGTCGATAATTACAATAACATAAGAAAATCAACATAATTGAACATAATCTAGAAAGAGAACGACTTTGTTCCTAGTATGACTTCTGTCTGATGCCTCCGTTGCCCCTCGGCCTTGGCGCGGTTTCCCAACGGTTCATGGTGATGTTATGACTCTAACACGTTTACCTTTTTTGTGTGTGTTTTTATATTCTAATCGTGCAAGAAGCGTAGAAGAGCAGTTTTTTGTGTAGTGTTCACTCTGTTTTCCTTTCTTTCATTTTAATTCAGTTTTTAGTATTCTTAGGACGATAGATGGGT
>NC_051408.1:39307612-39309262 GCF_015228065.2 Penaeus monodon | reverse complement strand
CTTCAGAAGTGATCCTCACAGAAGGGGATATATTTGTAAAACAAACTTGAAAGATTGTTAAATGTATTCGGTGCTTTTCATTACATCTTCTAAGTAGAGAATTTACTCTACTCAGGCGACCGAGTTCATCTTACTTTCCGTAGCTGCCGCGTCCTCTTCCTCCGCCGAATCCGCTGCCGCCGAAACCTCCGCTGCTGCTGCCGAATCCACCGCCACCGAATCCACCACCTCCGCTGCCGCCTCCAAATCCACCGCCACCGAATCCACCGCCACCGAATCCACCGCCACCGAATCCACTTCCACCTCCGGACAGCCTTCCGGTGCCGATCAGAATTCCACTGCTTACGCTCCCACCTCCACCTCGGCCTCCACTTCCACCATATCCACCACTGCCTCGGCCGCCGCCGAATCCACCTCCTCTGCCTCCAAATCCACCACCACTGCCTCCAAATCCTCCACTGCCTCCAAATCCTCCTCCACCTCCACCAAATCTGTGTCCACCGAATCCTCCTCCTCCTCCTCTTCCACCACCGCCGAATCCACCTCCGCCTCCGCCTCCTCTACCGCCTCCACCATAGCTTCCACCAGCTGCTGCCACATACGCCATGGCTACCACAGCCACAGTCACAAGCTGAAAAATAAATTAATAAAAAATACTTAAAGCTGTTGTTTCACCATAACAATATCGAAGATTTGCTTTACTATTTACCATCATAACAAATCATTCAAAAATGACATCTTTTTTATGTTCATTATTACAACCGCCATTATTTCCTTGCTATCAGCAAGTCTAAAATCTAACTTAATCACCCAACACCGAAAGCAACAGGTTGCTCACAATAAGGCGATTCATGATGCCTGAAAGCGTCTTCCACTGCTGCAGGAGACGAGATGCGACCGAGTGTGGCTGGACAGCGCCCGTCCCTCCATTTATACACCGGCACCGCCACTCGTGGCACCTTGAGGCACCAGTCGTAGACACTGACACCTTTTCCGAAAGACATTTTGGGAAATATTTCGCTATAAGTTTAGATTTGGTTAAAACTTAGTATTCAAGCTTCATAACTTATGATAATAATTGTTCGTTTGACACTTATACATTTACCATCATATATCTTCAATGAAAAATAAAAATGTCAACAGTTTGCTATTGACATGTATTTGTGCACCAGTTATTGGTTGAGTCTATATAATATTATATTATGTTTACTGCATTTTTAAAATTACATGTAAAATGGAACACGCATTACGCACCATTCACTTTGAAAAAAAATGTCTGCATGTAAGCTTTAAGGTGTAATTTATATTAATCGTGTACATTCTAAACCATTTCATGCTTTAACAAAGTCAGGTATTTTACATATATGGTGTCAAGTTTAGGCTTAATCTGTCTGTCTTAAGAATAACAACATTAGTAAAGGTTTATGATATTTTGCTCTTTAACTAAACTTGGTAAAAATAGTAAACATAAGGGAAACAATTCTTTGCTTATGCCAGAGATGTATTCCAGGGATTCCAAGTTGTGGTGATGTGTGTGTGTTTCATGGTGGTGCTTATGTCCTATTACTTATATTTCTAAATTTATATACAGAAACGTGTATAACACATGTTTATGCAATTGAACATAAAACGCAGTAACCAGAACACTTC
>NC_051408.1:39307146-39307563 GCF_015228065.2 Penaeus monodon | reverse complement strand
CGTTTGAGACAGCCTTCGACAATTGCTCAACTACTAAACCTTTCCGGAATAGAAAGAAATAAACACCAAAGGTTTCGGAACTCGCTAACACTTTTTTCTAGAGTACTTAGCAAAACGTGTTAAACCGTTATGTTGTGAGGTCTGTCAGTCTGCTTGCCTGTATGTGTTGTATACAAACAGTTCATGGAAAATATCATCCGTGATGCATTGAATCCTCTTAAATGTTTATGATAATGTTGGTCACGGCCTCAGGGAAGACGAGAGGGCTTAAAGCTTTAGATTTTTTGTTTGGATTTTTGTTTTTTACTGATTTGTAAAAACCCGTCATGTGGAACAGAAGTGTCTACGCTCTTTTATCTCCATCAAAACCTCCCCATTAATAACAGATTAAGAAAGTCCCTGGAAACACACTTCTCC
>NC_051408.1:39306774-39307110 GCF_015228065.2 Penaeus monodon | reverse complement strand
TTTTTCTGCTGGGTATCTGCTATGTAATAATGATGTCGATAATTACATATAACATAAGAACATCAACATAATTGAACATAATCTAGAAGAGAACGACTTGGTTCCTTATGACTCTGTCTGATGCCTCCGTGCCCCTCGGCCTTGGCGCGGTTTCCAACGGTTCATGGTGAGTTATGACTCTAACACGTTTACCTTTTTTGTGTGTGTTTTTATATTCTAATCGTGCAAGAACGTAGAAGAGCAGTTTTTTGTGTAGTGTTCACTCTGTTTTCTTCTTTCATTTTAATTCAGTTTTAGTATCTTAGGACGATAGATGGGTTATAACATAAACTACCG
>NC_051408.1:39305364-39306653 GCF_015228065.2 Penaeus monodon | reverse complement strand
CTTCAGAAGTGATCCTCACAGAAGGGGATATATTTGTAAAACAAACTTGAAAGGTTGTTAAATGTATTCGGTGCTTTTCATTACATCTTCTAAGTAGAGAATTTACTCTACTCAGGCGACCGAGTTCATCTTACTTTCCGTAGCTGCCGCGTCCTCTTCCTCCGCCGAATCCGCTGCCGCCGAAACCTCCGCTGCTGCTGCCGAATCCACCGCCACCGAATCCACCACCTCCGCTGCCGCCTCCAAATCCACCGCCACCGAATCCACCGCCACCGAATCCACTTCCACCTCCGGACAGCCTTCCGGTGCCGATCAGAATTCCACTGCTTACGCTCCCACCTCCACCTCGGCCTCCACTTCCACCATATCCACCACTGCCTCGGCCGCCGCCGAATCCACCTCCTCTGCCTCCAAATCCACCACCACTGCCTCCAAATCCTCCACTGCCTCCAAATCCTCCTCCACCTCCACCAAATCTGTGTCCACCGAATCCTCCTCCTCCTCCTCTTCCACCACCGCCGAATCCACCTCCGCCTCCGCCTCCTCTACCGCCTCCACCATAGCTTCCACCAGCTGCTGCCACATACGCCATGGCTACCACAGCCACAGTCACAAGCTGAAAAATAAATTAATAAAAAATACTTAAAGCTGTTTTTTTCACCATAACAATATCGAAGATTTGCTTTACTATTTACCATCATAACAAATCATTCAAAAATGACATCTTTTTTATGTTCATTATTACAACCGCCATTATTTCCTTGCTATCAGCAAGTCTAAAATCTAACTTAATCACCCAACACCGAAAGCAACAGGTTGCTCACAATAAGGCGATTCATGATGCCTGAAAGCGTCTTCCACTGCTGCAGGAGACGAGATGCGACCGAGTGTGGCTGGACAGCGCCCGTCCCTCCATTTATACACGGCACCGCCACTCGTGGCACCCTTGAGGCACCAGTCGTGACACTGACACCTTTTTCCGAAAGACATTTTGGGAAATATTTCGGCATAAGTTTCAGATTTGGTAAAACATTAGTATTCAAGCTTCATAACTTTGATGATATATTGTTCGTTTGACACTTATACATTTACCATCATATATCTTACATGAAAAAAAAATGTCAACAGTTGCTATTGACTGTATTTGTGCACCAGTTATTGGTTGAGTCTATTATTATTATATTATGTTTACTGCATTTTTAAAATTACATGTAAAATGGAACACGCTATTACGCACCATTCACTTTGAAAAAAAATAGTCTGCATGTAAGCTTTAAGGGGTAATTTAT
>NC_051408.1:39305151-39305332 GCF_015228065.2 Penaeus monodon | reverse complement strand
GCTTTAACAAAGTCAGTGTATTTTACATATATGGTGTCAAGTTTAGGCTTAATCTGTCTGTCTTAAGAATAACAACATTAGTAAAGGTTTTATGATATTTTGCTCTTAACTAAACTCTGGTAAAATAGTAACTAAGGGAACAATTCTTTGCTTATGGCCAGAGATATTTCCAGGGATTCCA
>NC_051408.1:39304694-39305040 GCF_015228065.2 Penaeus monodon | reverse complement strand
CGCAGTAACACAGACACATAAATGAAACAAAATGCGATCAAAATGGAAAGAATTAAAATGAAACGTTTGGACGCCTTCGACAATTTCTCAACTACTAAACCCTTCCGGAATAGAAAGAAATAAACACTAAAGGTTTCGATCTCGCTAACACTTTTTCAGAGTACTTAGCAAAACCGAAAACCGTTTATGTTTATGTGTGCGTCTTTCAGTCTGCTTGCACGTGTATGTGTTGTACAAACAGATCATGGAAAATGTCATCCATGATGCATTTGAATCCTCTTAATATGTTTATGATAATGTTGGTCACGGCCATCAGGGAAGACGAGAGGGCTTAAAGCTTTAAGAT
>NC_051408.1:39304552-39304662 GCF_015228065.2 Penaeus monodon | reverse complement strand
GTATAAACCCGTCATGTGGAACAGGAAGTGTCATACGCTTCTTTTATCTCCATCAAAATCCTCCCTATTAATAACAGATTAAGAAAGTCCCTGGAAACACACTTATCTCC
>NC_051408.1:39304184-39304518 GCF_015228065.2 Penaeus monodon | reverse complement strand
TTTTTTTTCTGCTGGGTATCTGCTATGATAATAATGATGTCGATAATTACAATAACATAAGAAAATCAACATAATTGAACATAATCTAGAAAGAGAACGACTTTGTTCCTAGTATGACTTCTGTCTGATGCCTCCGTTGCCCCTCGGCCTTGGCGCGGTTTCCCAACGGTTCATGGTGATGTTATGACTCTAACACGTTTACCTTTTTTGTGTGTGTTTTTATATTCTAATCGTGCAAGAAGCGTAGAAGAGCAGTTTTTTGTGTAGTGTTCACTCTGTTTTCCTTTCTTTCATTTTAATTCAGTTTTTAGTATTCTTAGGACGATAGATGGGT
>NC_051408.1:39302913-39304045 GCF_015228065.2 Penaeus monodon | reverse complement strand
CTTCAGAAGTGATCCTCACAGAAGGGGATATATTTGTAAAACAAACTTGAAAGGTTGTTAAATGTATTCGGTGCTTTTCATTACATCTTCTAAGTAGAGAATTTACTCTACTCAGGCGACCGAGTTCATCTTACTTTCCGTAGCTGCCGCGTCCTCTTCCTCCGCCGAATCCGCTGCCGCCGAAACCTCCGCTGCTGCTGCCGAATCCACCGCCACCGAATCCACCACCTCCGCTGCCGCCTCCAAATCCACCGCCACCGAATCCACCGCCACCGAATCCACTTCCACCTCCGGACAGCCTTCCGGTGCCGATCAGAATTCCACTGCTTACGCTCCCACCTCCACCTCGGCCTCCACTTCCACCATATCCACCACTGCCTCGGCCGCCGCCGAATCCTCCTCCTCCTCCTCTTCCACCACGCCAGATACACCTCCGCCTCCGCCTCCTCTACGCCTCCACCATAGCTTCCACAGCTTGCCAATACGCATGGCTACCACAGCACATCACAAGCTGAAAATAATTAATAAAGAAAATTAAAGCTGTTGTTTCACCATACAATATCGAAGATTTGCTTTATATTTACATCATAACAATCATTCAAAAATGACATCTTTTTATGTTCATTATACAACGCCATTATTTCCTGCTATCAGCAAGTCTAAATCTACTTAATCACCCAACACACCGAAAGCAAAGGTGCTCACAATAAGGCGATTCATGATGCCTGAAAGCGTCTTCCATGCTGAGGAGACGAGATGCGACCGAGTGTGCTGGACAGGCCCTCCCTCATTTATACACGGCACCCACTCGTGGCACCTTGAGGCACAGTCGTGACACTGACACCTTTCCGAAAGACATTTTGGGAATATTCGGCATAAGTTCAGATTTGGTAAAACATTAGTATTCAAGCTTCAAAACTTTGATGATATATTGTTCGTTGACACTTATACTTTCCCACATATTTATGAAAAAAATGTCAAACAGTTGCTATGACTGTATTGTGCACAGTTTTTGGTTGATCTATTATTATTATATTATTTACTGCATTTTTAAAATACATGTAAATGGAACACGCTATAGCACCATTCACTTTGAAAAAATAGTCTGCATGTAAGCTTTAAGGGTATTTAT
>NC_051408.1:39302712-39302883 GCF_015228065.2 Penaeus monodon | reverse complement strand
GCTTAACAAGCCAGTGTATTTACAATAGTGTCAAGTTAGGCTTAATCTTCTGTCTAAGAATACAACATTAGTAAAGTTTTATGATATTTGATTTTAACTAACATCTGGTAAAATAGTAACTAGGGAACAATTCTTTGCTTATGCCAAGATATTTCAGGATTCCAGTGTTGC
>NC_051408.1:39302170-39302647 GCF_015228065.2 Penaeus monodon | reverse complement strand
GAAAGTGTATAACACATGTTTATGCATTTGAACATAACGCAGTAACACAGACACTAATGAAACAAAATGCGATCAAAAGGAAAGAATTAAATGAAACGTTTGACGCTCGAATCGTTCCACTACTAAACCTTCCGGAATAAAAATAAACACCAAAGGTTTCGATCTCGCTACACTTTTCAGAGTACTTAGCAAACGTAAACCGTTTGTTTATGTGAGGTCTTCATCTGCTTACACGTCATGTGTGTACAACAGTCATGGGAAATTCATCCGTTATGTTCATTTGAATCTCTTAATAGTTTTATGATAATGTTGTCACGGCCATCAGGAAGCGAGAGGGCTTAAAGCTTTAAGATTTTTTTTTTCTTTTCTTTTTAGTAGTAACCCGTCAGTGGAACAGGAAGTGCATAACGCTTCTTATCTCCATCAAAATCCTCCATTAATACAGATTAGAAAGGTCACTAGAAACACATTATCTCC
>NC_051408.1:39301808-39302138 GCF_015228065.2 Penaeus monodon | reverse complement strand
GGTTTTTTTCTGCTGGTATCTGCTATGATAATAATGATCGAAATTACAATACACTATAGAAAATCAAATAATTGAACATAATCAGAAGAGAACGACTTTGTTCTCTTATGACTTCCGTCTGATGCCTCCGTTGCCTCGCCTTGCGCGGTTCCCACGGTTCATGTGATGTATGACTCTCAAAGTTACCTTTTTTGTGTGTTTTTATATCTACGGCCAAAGCGTAGAAGAGCAGTTTTTTGTGTAGTTCACTCGTTTCCTTTCTTCATTTTAATTCAGTTTTAGTATTCTTATCGGCCCGATAGATGGGTTTAACATAAACTACCGACAAGG
>NC_051408.1:39301528-39301725 GCF_015228065.2 Penaeus monodon | reverse complement strand
CTTCAGAAGTGATCATCACAGAAGGGGATATTTGTAAACAAACTTGAAAGGTTGTTAAATTATTCGTGCTTTCATTACATCTTCTAAGTACGAATTTACTCTACTCAGGCGACCGAGTTCACTTACTTTCCGTAGCTGCCGCGTCCTCTTCCTCCGCCATCCGCTGCCGCCGAAACCTCCCGCTGCTGCTGCCGAAT
>NC_051408.1:39300484-39301464 GCF_015228065.2 Penaeus monodon | reverse complement strand
AATAAACTCCACCTCCAGACAGCTTTCGGTGCCGATCAGGATTCACTGCTTACGCTTCCACCTCCACCTCGGCCTCCACTTCCACCATATCCACCACTGCCTCGGCCGCCGCCAAATCCACCTCCACTGCCACCAAATCCGCCTCCACTGCCTCCAAATCCACCTCCACTGCCTCCAAATCCTCCTCCACTACCACCAAATCTGTGTCCACCGAATCCACCTCCTCCTCCTCTTCACCACGCGAATCCACCACCACCTCCGCCTCCTCTACCGCCTCCACCATAGCTTCCACCAGCTGCTGCCACATACGCCATGGCCACCACAGCCACCGTCACAAGCTGCAAAAGACAAAATTAATACTCCTGCACAAATAGAATTTCATCGAGATGTTTTGCTATTCATGATTATAACAAGACCCTGAAGATAATATTTTCCTCTGTGATGTAACAACCACAAATATTTCTTTGCCATTAGTGAGTCAAATAGCCAGCTATATTCTTCCGCATAATTTCCTCCATTAAAAAAAAAAGTTCTCTTTACCATTAGACGATTCATATTGCGGAAAAAGTCTTCCACTGTTGCAGGAAAGACAAGAAGTGTGGCTGGACGGTGCCTATCCTCACATTTATACACAGCCTCTCTCTTACCCTTGAGATGGCAGTCGTGACATTAACATCATCTCAGAAATATCTTTTCAGAAATGACTAGGAGGAAAATTATTGGTGTGTCACATGCCAGTCATTTAACCATTTGTTATCATCACGAATTTTACTGCCGATATGATTTAGCCCTGATTCCCTATGAACTGTCTTTAACCAGAGATTTTAACAAGAAAATCTAATAAGTTTTCTAATAATGTTTATTGCTAGGTAACAATTATATTTGTAATAGGGACCGTAATTATATTGACGATTACTAAAACATCGACTCCTAATATCTTTATTACGTCATCAAAAACATTCAACAGAAAATGATTTATA
>NC_051408.1:39299717-39299854 GCF_015228065.2 Penaeus monodon | reverse complement strand
TCGCTCATGTACAACATTACACATTTTCTAGACACCTATCTATAAAGACAAATGACACATTCGAACGAAAAACTGCTGTAGTACTGACGAATGATAAAGCATTTTTGCAACAAACAAGCGGTATAATTTTCCAGATA
>NC_051408.1:39299302-39299671 GCF_015228065.2 Penaeus monodon | reverse complement strand
GGTGTGAGGAAACTAATGCCGAGACTGCATGACTGGCTTATGGCACACCGAGTTTTCAGAGAGCCAAGTCTGAACCCTTTCCCGAGGCATTTCCCCAAAAGGCTTTCGGAAATCGTGTCAGTGTCACGACTGCTGTTTCAAGGGTACGACGAGTGCCGGCGCCGTGTATAAATGCAGGGACAGGCGCTGTCTGGCCACACTTGAGCGCTTCTCGTCTCCTGCAGCAGTGGAAGACGATTTCAGGCATCATGAATCGCCTAATGGTAAGAAGATAGAGGTCGTCACATAACAGAGGAAACTATTGGCATCCTGTTTAAGATACTGCAGTTTTTAAATTGTGTAAGCTGTAACTCTATAATATCAACAGTC
>NC_051408.1:39298483-39299210 GCF_015228065.2 Penaeus monodon | reverse complement strand
TTTGAAGGAGAATTTTTCTTTTTGCAGCTTGTGACTGTGGCTGTGGTGGCCATGGCGTATGTGGCAGCAGCTGGTGGAAGTTATGGTGGAGGCGGTAGAGGAGGCGGAGGTGGAGGTGGATTCGGCGGTGGTGGAAGAGGAGGAGGAGGAGGATTTGGTGGACACAGATTCGGTGGAAGTGGAGGAGGATTTGGAGGTAGAGGAGGAGGATTTGGAGGCAGTGGTGGTGGATTTGGAGGCAGAGGAGGTGGATTCGGCGGCGGCCGAGGCAGTGGTGGATATGGCGGAAGTGGAGGCGGAGTTGGAGGTGGAAGCGTAAACCGTGGAGTTCTGATCGGCGCCGGCAGACTGTCTGGAGGTGGAGGTGGATTCGGCAGTGGTGGATTCGGAGGTAGTGGTGGATTCGGAGGCAGTGGTGGATTCGGAGGCAGCGGTGGATTCGGAGGCAGCAGTGGAGGAAGTGGTTTCGGTGGTGGCCGTGGTGGCAGCTATGGAAAGTAATGTGAAAACTTTTCCCTGAGAAACGTATGGAATAAACAACCGAAATAAAGATAAATTAAAGATATTCTTTGTTTCCATTCATAAAATACCCGTTTACACTGTATCGACGATTATTAGCACCGGATGATGTATCGTATCTCTGTGTCCCTCTCTTGCTAGTACACTTTTTACTTGACTGTTTCCTGAATGCTCTCTTTTAGTGCCATGGGATACGTAGTTGAGTGTG
>NC_051408.1:39298177-39298278 GCF_015228065.2 Penaeus monodon | reverse complement strand
CAATTCTGATATAATAACTGAGACCAGTTGCTGATACATGAATTTGCAGTTGTTTTTCATTTCTCTGAACAGTAAATACAACGAAAAGGATATTTATATAA
>NC_051408.1:39296719-39296956 GCF_015228065.2 Penaeus monodon | reverse complement strand
TGAATCGTTTTCAAGTAAGTTTACAGCCTGAAATAAAGCTTTTCAGTCCGCGACAGAATAGGGTGAAATACCCTGCTGAGTCATAGTGATCCGCTTTTTCATGACATTAAGATTCAGAGTTTATATGCCCCACCCACCCCACCCCAAAAAAAAGTAGGGAAAAAAGAAGGCAAAAAAGGTCAATGAATAGTGATGTTTATCAATGCAATATGTTTTAGATTATCGTGAATACGTGAG
>NC_051408.1:39296205-39296654 GCF_015228065.2 Penaeus monodon | reverse complement strand
GTATTTCATACAATTTTTTTCTGCCCTTATATTCAGAGAATATTATCTACCTATTAAATATATGTCCAAAAGCTTTTCTGTAAAGTTATACATAATTTATAGAAATAATATGACATATGAACAACGCATTCATCGCTTATCAACATATGCAAACAACTCCTCTCCTCTCACATACAATGTGTGTACATAATTACATGGTTAACGTGGTAGAGTAGATGCCACACCTTCACATTCCGATATCATATGTGGCGAATGTGCAGACTATAAATAGAATTTTATCATGAAATCATTGTTTGCTTGAAGTGAAATTTGTGACTCATATACCGTGTTTTGTCAATCACAATGATAGTCATCAATACCAATACAAGTTATTTCTCTCATTCACTGTGTTCTCTATTCATATTAGTATTACGAAACATGCTGTATATCTGCAATGCATTGGTTGAAAT
>NC_051408.1:39294987-39295642 GCF_015228065.2 Penaeus monodon | reverse complement strand
TTACGTAGTATATCGGAGTATTATATCATTATAGTAGTACTCGCGTAGCATACATCAGTGTATATAAACCTTATTGATATTATTCTTTTCCTTTGATTTATAAATCATTATCTGCTCATTGTGTGTGTAAAACTGTTTTCAAGCATAACACGAATGACCTGAAATAAATAGGAGGCAATCTATGATTTTTCCCCACTCAAATTTGCCACAGAAAAACTTCCAACGAAATGATTTGAAAATGAACTCATGTCATTGCATCTTTCACAGAGCTCATCCATAACATGAAGGAATAAAGTACTTCCTATTTCAGCTCCCAGTGCCCATTCCGGATGAACATTCAACATCGAACAACAAGAGACTGCAAATTAATATATTATCAAAGCGATGTTGACAAGTTTGAACCAATTACATCCAGGTCATACGATTCACCACATTGACAATCATTATCATTCTTTGAAGCTATACTTTCATAATTACATAATAAATAGATCCAAAGAATCAGGTCAACGATATACACAAAAAGTTAAACACTAAGTACAAATATGATTATGTTGCCTGAACAGAATTATTATACACAGAAAATTACAGTATTCTAATGAAGATGATAGAAAATATAATATATTCATATAGTACGTGACACAGTATGAAATTTATG
>NC_051408.1:39294661-39294757 GCF_015228065.2 Penaeus monodon | reverse complement strand
TTCATCACGATTATTTCATTACTTTTACATTCTTTTCAGCCTAAAACTGTAATATTTCAAAAAAATTGTGAAGATGCATTTATTTTAGTTACTGGT
>NC_051408.1:39293155-39294435 GCF_015228065.2 Penaeus monodon | reverse complement strand
GAACAGATTTCTGTTTACAGTTACCTCTCATATTCCTTTCTCATACAGGCTATGCTTTAAGATATTGGAGTCATTGTATTTAAGTGTAGCTCACTTGTCCTTGTGTCCTTAAACAGTTTAATCAGAGCTGCAATACAATACGTGATTATGTTGACCACGTAATACGTGAATTGAAATATTAATTAAACTAAGCAAGGACACAATGTTTCATTTAGGGTAGACCACAGTAAACATTATGTTTTCTTTTTGAATAAAGTTCTTTTATTCAATAAGCTAGTTGTCTTCACCATCAAAGAACACATATAAATACATTAGGCCACCTTATAAAAATGGTAATGATAATTCTGCTCGCAAATGTTAGGATGTAAATGAACATATACTATCTGATAGAAAATAATTTTCTGGTATCGGATCACACACCAGAAAGCACAAAAAAGACACTGCATTAAAAGCTTGCTGTTGGAAATGTCCTTTGCAATATTAGGGATATTGACACTGGAACTTGTATTTCTATACTATTGATGCTGAGACCTTTTTTCCTTTCTTTTCTTCAGCATGACTGATATACAACCACGTCATCGACGTCGAAATTTGCTAACATGGAGATACGTGAAGAAAACATCCCAAATACGTCCGTTGTACAATTAGTATGATTATTTATGTGAATGAATTATTTTATGTGAATGAAGGAAAATACATATCCTAAAGCCGAAAGGTACTTCCTTAGAAACCACACCTTTGCATTGCCAAAGCTTAGGAACAAATAAAAAAGGATTCCCAATATATATAAAACTAGCCCATTGCTTATATTTCCCCAAATCGCGGATTTTACTTCACCACTAGCTCACGTCTTCCTCTGCCAGCGCTGCCCTACTGCTGCTACCTATATCCTTCTCTGACAACACTGCCCTACGTCTTTCCATGGCACCACTATCTTACGTCTTTCTCTGATGTCACTGTGCCTCGTCTTCTATTAGGACTTTCTTTGCCACCAGTCTCCTACCAGAAGGTCAAGAATTCCCTTTGCCACCACTGCCCTACCACCAACCCATGTCTTCCCTGTTCTACGTCTTCTGCTGTCATTGCTGTACTCTTCTCTCTGCCACCACTGCCACCTCAGAGAGCACACTAGTGTCGTCTGCCAGCAACTGCTTCCAACCAGGTATTTATTTCAGGCGACGTCTCCTTCCACAAGGACATCAGATCATCTTTTTTCTCTTTTTCAACGAAATAATGATAGGGTATGAATTGTCGATTCTCCCGATTTGGAATACCTACAC
>NC_051408.1:39292187-39292361 GCF_015228065.2 Penaeus monodon | reverse complement strand
ATAAATGTATCAGAATATCAGCAGATAAAAAAAAAAATAATATGAAAAACATTATATCATTTAACACATAACACGCTAACCACTTACATTTAAAGTTTACCTCTGATACAACATCACTATTTATTTTCAATTTTTTTTTATAAAACTATTAAAAATAATGTAAATATCACGTGT
>NC_051408.1:39292072-39292140 GCF_015228065.2 Penaeus monodon | reverse complement strand
CTATAATCCATATCACCAAACATGCCTTATGAACTATATACTCTTCTATCTATAACCACCACAAGATT
>NC_051408.1:39291854-39292011 GCF_015228065.2 Penaeus monodon | reverse complement strand
GATCACTGTGCTAAATAATGTATTTAATAGACATGATAAGATAGTAAATATAGAACTAGATAGAATCTAGTGCACACATCTTACTATACTACCTACCTTTCATATCATAAATGACTGTAATATATTTATTTCTATACAGCACCATGCATTATTCCAT
>NC_051408.1:39291170-39291244 GCF_015228065.2 Penaeus monodon | reverse complement strand
CCATAATCAGTCATCTGTAATTTTTTCTAAAATATGGATGTAAAGACAAAGAATGGGGATGTTTGTGTCATTGA
>NC_051408.1:39288406-39288575 GCF_015228065.2 Penaeus monodon | reverse complement strand
AACAGAAGTGGGAATAAATATTATTACTATCCCTTGTATATGGGTAATGAATTTATCTTAAAGACGGAGCTTGCTTTTCAACGAAGCACAAGAATTAATTCAGTGAAGGTCACTCGCCTGAAAACAACAGTGAAAAATAAGTTAATTTTCCTTTAACGCAACGGTACTG
>NC_051408.1:39287989-39288370 GCF_015228065.2 Penaeus monodon | reverse complement strand
ACAAGCATGGCTCACGATCGTGACTTTGCCACAGGCATTCCAGAGTGAGAAAATGTTAACGTCAAACTTTACATCCGTTTTGTTTTAAATAAAAAAGATATGACCACCACATATCATGTCCTTGTGAGAAACGGTGTTCGGCATAAATACGGGAAGACCGCAGGTAGTGGCACACATCTCAGGCGTTTTCTCCCCTGCGAAGTCTACCGAACAGCCAGTCATGATCCTTTGCCGATCTTTGGTATGGAAGAATTATCAGTATCCTTAACTTTATGTCAAATTCAGTTTATGAATATGTTTTTGTTTTTTACTTTGATATGTTAAAGAGCATGAAATTTGATATGACTACACTGTTTGTAAGAAAAAAAGAATGTTTAGGAA
>NC_051408.1:39287417-39287962 GCF_015228065.2 Penaeus monodon | reverse complement strand
CAGATCGTGGTTTTGGCCATAATGGCAATGGTTTACTCGGCGAAGGCTGGTGGAGGCGGATACGGGAGCCGAGGAGCCGGTGGAGGAGGTGGCTTTGGTAATGCCGGTGGATTTAGCGGCGGCGGAGGAGGGTTTGCCGGACACGGTGGAGTTGCAGGATTTAGCGGAGGTGCTGGAGGACTAGGTGGAGGAGCCCGAGGATTTAGCGGAGGAAGCGGCGGACGAGGTGGAGGCAGTGTCGTCCGCGCGCGCTTGGTGGGCGTTGGCGTTCTTCCTAGCGTCGGCGGGAGCGTGGGCGGCGGTGGCGGTTTCGGCCAAGGCGGAGACGAGGATCCTTCGGCGGAGGACGAGGATGCGAGGACTATGTGTATACCACAGGCAATGTCATTCGTCACGGATTCGACTTATCTGCAACAATAATAGCGAAGCAAAGTGTTTCTGTTCTTCTTAGGTATAATCGGACAGGATAGCTTAAATGGATCGAAAGCAGTATATACACATCTAATTGATCGACGTTATACACAATCATAATAATTATAGTAACA
>NC_051408.1:39287031-39287211 GCF_015228065.2 Penaeus monodon | reverse complement strand
ATCTATAATGTTATATGAAGATTAGTATAATTCATATCCATCAATAACTACATACATGTTCATAATAATAGAATCGATATTTTACTAAGGTTTCGCTTTTGTTCTAAACTTGGTGAGAAGTAATTAGCCTACTATATCACAAATCATTGATTGAACACACTGCCCAAAATAAATATTTAC
>NC_051408.1:39286931-39286996 GCF_015228065.2 Penaeus monodon | reverse complement strand
CCCAGGGTGCTTCTGCATGAAATTAAGGTTAAATCAGAATTCTGAGTTTATTAACATAACATGCT
>NC_051408.1:39286454-39286819 GCF_015228065.2 Penaeus monodon | reverse complement strand
AAATGACAAGATAATCTACTCTCTGACGTTCTCTGCTGCCACGTTTGACGATTGTGTTACATTTCACAATGTGCATATGAAAAATATGATAAATTAATAAAAAGGCAGTCGACCAGTGCCTTTGATCATTTTCCTCTTTATCATTACTATACGAATACTTCATAAACTGGCAATCATTGTGCTAGAATATCTATAGAATCGTAAAGGAATATTTAAATAAATCATCAAGAACCTACCGTGTTTATTACTTATCTGCCAGTCTTAAGTACCAGATTCAAGTAATTATGGCTATGTGGAAAATGAGATGAACTAAAAGGAAATTCCATGGGCTCCATCATATAAAATATTATAGAGGAAGTGCGGAA
>NC_051408.1:39285471-39286305 GCF_015228065.2 Penaeus monodon | reverse complement strand
AAGGAAAAAAAATGTGAGGTACTTGATTAACAGATGTTTGTTTGAAGCTTTTGTTTGAAGATTTGGATAACTAAGAGCTGATGATTTTGATATAGTTTAATATATTCCATCTAGAAGCGTCAAATAATAGCTTGCCTTTCGGAAATTCATAATATTTTTTCAAATAATCGGGAAAAAAAATAGTTATAATTCATGACTTGGCCGAAGGATTTCAGATCTGGAAAATTCAAAATTTGACTTTTGAAGTTCAGGGACTTATCAACAAAAGCACATATCCTTTTGGAAGAAGTTGGTGTCCGGTATAAATAGGAGAAGGAGGAAAGCCGTGGCACACACCGCCGGCGTTGTCTCCCCTGCTAAGTCAGCTGAACCGCCAGTCATGATCCTTCCTCGTCCTGTGGTGAGATCGTACAGTAGTCTAAATTTTCTTTGATGAATCCTATTACAGTGTGCCACTTTATATTTTCTTTGTAGTCAATTTTCATCTGAATTATGAAATGTCCTATATTGGAAAAGTGAGTTAAGGATAAGGTTTTCCTCTATTTCAGATCGTGGTTTTGGCCTTAATGGCAATGGTTTACTCGGTGAAAGCCGGTGGAGGAGGATACGGGAGCCGAGGAGGAGGTGGAGGAGGTGGCTTTGGTAATTCCGGAGGATTTAGCGGCGGCGGAGGAGGGTTTTCTGGACACGGTGGATCTGGAGGATTTGGCGGAGGTGCTGGAGGAGTAGGTGGAAGAGCCGGAGGATTTAGCGGAGGAAGCGGCGGATATGGCGGTGGACGAGGTGGAGGCAGCGTCGTCCGCGCGCCCTTGGTCGGCGTTGGCGTTCTTCCTA
>NC_051408.1:39285172-39285398 GCF_015228065.2 Penaeus monodon | reverse complement strand
TTTCGGCCAAGGTGGAGGACGAGGAAGTGGCGGAGGAAGCTACGGATGGTAATCCTTATACACAACGGTCATTTCTGTCGACTTGAATTCGATCATTTCTGCACAGGAAATAAAACTGCAAAAACAATAACGAGTTTGTTTCTCTTTTCTATTACCATTCATAATCAGTGAGAAAATATTGGTTATTAATATAATATAATATAATATACTTACTTCATCTGAATCA
>NC_051408.1:39284507-39284775 GCF_015228065.2 Penaeus monodon | reverse complement strand
TGATTTATAACTTCATATCTATTTCGCTCATAGATGGATAATATCACACCTATCAATAATCGTTCGCAGAAGAACCGCTGTTTTAATGTTTTATTTTACTTCTGATCCACATAACTGTTAGTAAGTAATAAACGTATTTTTACAACGGATTAGGAAACTAAATAACAAATTACTAATTAAGTATACTGCACCCCTACATATACCCACAATGAATGTAATGTTGCGCGAGTGCGCGCGCGCGTGTGTGGTATGCAATGCCAGAGATGCT
>NC_051408.1:39284091-39284475 GCF_015228065.2 Penaeus monodon | reverse complement strand
TTTTTATTACATACTCTCTGTATCTGTAGCTTTCTTCATCTCTGTCTCTAGCTATCCAACTTCCTGTCTTTTTATGTATGTATTTACATACATGCATAAGCCTATATACACATATTTTGTATGAATTACTTAGATTAAAATGCCAAAGCGACAGGAGAATCTACTACCCGACCCTCTCTGCTGTCACGCATGGCAATTTTGAAATAAATAAAGGTGAGCAACCATTGCTACAAGTCATTCTCTTCCCTTTTTCTTGTTCAAATAAGATTACTCAGGTCACTTGCCAATTATTACTCTTGATTATCTATATAATCAGGATTCTGGTTGTGTTTACATACTCTTTGTATATGTAGCTCTGTTCATCTCTTTATCGAAATGCCTGTC
>NC_051408.1:39282734-39284039 GCF_015228065.2 Penaeus monodon | reverse complement strand
GTTGTTTATGATCTACTTTGACTTCTTGAATAAATGAATGACGGAGGTCAATTAGTACCATAGATCATTCCATTTTACTTCTCGTCAAGATACAAAGCTGAATATATTGGCAATAATTTCTTTTCAGTGTCCACATAATCGTAGAATTAAGAAATAAAAAAAATATCACATAAAGACAATACCAGATTTATTATGGCTATGTAATTTTTTTAATGAAAATAGAGGCATGAGCTTGAAGTCTCCCTTAAACAACAAATTCTAAAGGAAGTGTTTATTCAGCCTTTCTACGTCTATATCTCTTTTCCTCATCTTTATCACTCACTTTCTCTAGCTCTATCCCTGTTTCAATCTATTGATCTGTCTTTTCCATCTTTTTTTTCTATCTCTGTTTTCACATATACAAATGTTTGTGTTTGTTTACGTTTGTATATGTATGTATAAGTGAAACAATAAAGACCAAATAATGTTTATAGATGTGGATAACTAAAATCAGGTGATTTTGATATATTGCCATTGAGAAGCATAAATACAAGCTTGCCTTTTGGAAATTCCAATATCACAATAAGTGAATCAAGGTCAGTCATAAATAAAAAGGATTTTTTTTTTCACATAAGGAAGAAAACAAACAATTCTTACAATGCATGACTTGCCGAAAGATTTCAGATCTGGAAAATTCAAGATTTCCGTTTTGAAGTTCAAGGACAATTCAGCAAAGGCGTATATCCTTATCGAAGAAGTAGATGTCTGGCATAAATACGGGACAAAGGCAAGCAGCGGCACACATCGCTGGCGTTGTCTCCCCTGCGAAGTCAGCTGAACAGCCAGTCATGATCCTTCCCCGTCCTTTGGTGAGACAGTGAGATAGTACAGGAGTTTAACTTTCATTAGTTGGCTCCTTTTACAGTGTGGCACTCTATTCTTTTTCTTTAGACGTGAATGCAATACCTAGTGTTTTCCTCTCTTTTTTCAGATCGTGGTTTTGGCCTTAATGGCAATGGTTTACTCGGCGAAGGCTGGTGGAGGCGGATACGGGAGCCGAGGAGGCGGTGGAGGAGGTGGCTTTGGTAATTCCGGAGGATTAAGTGGCGGCGGAGTAGGGTTTGCTGGACAGGGTGGAGCTGGTGGATTTAGCGGAGGTGCTGGAGGAGTAGGTGGAGGAGCCCGAGGATTTAGCGGAGGAAGCGGCGGACGAGGTGGAGGCAGTGTCGTCCGCGCGCCCTTGGTCGGCGTTGGCGTTCTTCCTAGCGTCGGCGGCAGTTCAGGCTTCGGCGGCGGCAGCGTGGGCGGCGGTGGCGGTTTCGGCCA
>NC_051408.1:39282532-39282688 GCF_015228065.2 Penaeus monodon | reverse complement strand
ACCGGGGAGCTACGGATGGTAAACAATCATCTCACTGAAAGTTCTTTTCTGTCTCCCTGATTTCGACTATATCTGCAAAGAAAATAAAATTGCGGAAAGCAAATACGTCTTTGTTTCTCTATTTCACTTCTATTCAGAGTATATAGATATATACTG
>NC_051408.1:39281850-39282122 GCF_015228065.2 Penaeus monodon | reverse complement strand
GAGGATCAATGTTTTTCAGGTCAATCAGTAATTATATATGTACTAAGACTTCAGTTTTGTTATTGTTCCTAACTGAGTAATAAGTAAAAAAAGAAACATCTTTACATTAATAACCTAAATCCCAAATCACTGATGAACACACTACATAAAACGAATGAATGTTTATGCGATATGAGTGTGTGTTTGTCCGAAATCCTTAAGATACGTCCGAGAGAAATCAAATAAACATTTTTATTTTATTGAAATACTGATTGTACGTGCAAGATCTACTA
>NC_051408.1:39281148-39281563 GCF_015228065.2 Penaeus monodon | reverse complement strand
CTGTACACGCATTGTGGAAGAATTTAGAGCCAAAAAAATTATAATTTTATAGACGTTCTCTGTGTCACATCTCACAATAAACATTAAAAAATTAAGAAGAAAAAAGGCGATCGATCAGTGCTATAGATTATCCTCTTCATCTTTCTCGTTCAGATACGAAAACTCAATAACCTGGCAACCACTATTCTAAAATATCTATAGAATACTAAATTAAGAAAAAAAATGGCATAACTAGCCTACCAAGTTCGCTAGGTATCTAGCAGCGTTAAATATCAAAATCGAGTAATTATGGCTTGGTGGAGAATTGGGGGAAAAAGGCATTTGTTTCAGATCTCCATCAGACATGTAGAGGAAGTGCTCAACAAGATTTTATCAACTCTCTTTATATCTGTACCTATATTTTTATCTTTGCCAA
>NC_051408.1:39280133-39281089 GCF_015228065.2 Penaeus monodon | reverse complement strand
TATTCATCTTTTGTCTGTCTATCTCTCTCTTTACATATACCCAGAGTGGTTGTGTTTGCGTGAGCGTGTATCTATATGGGAGAGAACTGAAATTATTTTTAAAAAAAAAAAATGCTGGTGTTCATGATTAACTGATCCAATTATGTTTGAAGATAAATATGAGCTGATGATTTTGATACATTACAAATAGAAAAAATAGAATTTAGATGGTCTTTCCATGATATTACTTTTTTTTCAAAATGGAAAAAAAAAGTAAAAAGTAAATAATAACAAGTCATGAATTGGTGGAAGGATTTGTGATCTGAAAAATTCAAGATTTTAGTTCTGAAGTTCAGGGACATATCAGCAAAAGCAACTGTCCTTCTGGAAGAAGTTGGTGTCTGGCATAAATACGGGACAAAGGCAAGCGGCGGCACACATCGCTGGCGTTCTCTCCCCTGCCCGTTCGAAGTTAGTGAAGAGACAGTCATGATCCTTCCCCGTCCTTTGGTGAGTCAGTGAAATCGTACAAGAGTTTAAATTTCATTAGCTGAATCCTTTACAGTGTGGCACTTTGTACTTTTCCTTTAGTCCATGTTTATTTGAATTTCGAAATGTTATTTCTTAGATTTGTGATTTAACAACGAATACCATATATAATGTTTTCCTCTCTTCTTCCAGATCGTGGTTTTGGCCTTAATGGCAATGGTTTACTCGGCGAAGGCCGGTGGAGGCGGATACGGGAGCCGAGGAGGCGGTGGAGGAGGTGGCTTTGGTAATTCCGGTGGATTTAGTGGCGGCGGAGGTGGGTTTTCTGGACACGGTGGAGTTGGAGGATTTAGCGGAGGTGCTGGAGGACTAGGTGGAGGAGCCCAAGGATTTGGCGAGGAAGCGGCGGTCGAGGTGGAGGCAGCGTCGTCCGCGCGCGCTTGGTGGGCGTTGGCGTTCTTCCTAGCGTCGGCGGCAGTTCGGGCTTC
>NC_051408.1:39279865-39280068 GCF_015228065.2 Penaeus monodon | reverse complement strand
AAGCTACGGATGGTAATCATCTCACGTAAAGGTCATTCCTATCACCCTGATGTCGATTGCATCTGCAAAATAAAATGCGAAAAGCAAAAAACGTCTTCGTTTCTCTATTTCACTACTATTCAGACTATATAATCAGTAAGAATATATCAATCATATAAAATAGATAAAGCCACATAGTATTCTACATCCTTAATTTGATCTTT
>NC_051408.1:39277263-39278650 GCF_015228065.2 Penaeus monodon | reverse complement strand
GATTTCATCTGATAAACACCCAGCATAAAACAAATAAATACTTTTGGATGGAATTAAAGTAAGATCAAATAAAAATTCCGATTTTATTGACATACTGTTTGAAAACCTTTCTTTCTGCCTCTATATATCTATATATACCGTACATACATGTAGGGATACAACAATACACACTATGATACTAAAACTCAATAAAACTAGCAACCGTTACTCTAGATTACCTATAGAATACCAAAACTCAGAAAAAAATCACATCAAGAATCTTCCAAGTTCAATAGGTATCTAGTAGTCTTGGTATCAGATTCGAGTAATTATGGCTAGGTGGAAAATTAGGTGAAAAAGGCCTTTGCTTCTCCGTCAGACATAGAGAGGAGGTGTTCTACAACATTTTATCAACTGTATATCTATATCTATTTTTCTGGGGGGCGACCTCTCTCAGTCTTTATATACATTCAGGGTGAATGTATGAGCTTGTATTTGTATGGGAGAGAACTTCAACTATAAAGAAAGTGGAGTATATGACTAACTGATGTAGTTATGTTTGAAGATTTGGATAACAAAGAGCTGCTGACATTGATACATTTCAATTACAAACGTCAAAGTCAAGCTTGCCTTTTGAAATTCCATGATTACATTAAATGAATCAAGGTCACTCATAAAAAAGGATAATACTTTTTATATAAGGGGGAATGAAAACAATTAAGAATAATAACAAATCATGACTTAGCGGAAGGATTTGAGTTCTGAAAAATTCAAGATTTCAGTTTTAAAGTTCAGGGACAGATCAGCAAAAGCAACTGTCCTTCTGGAAGAAGTTGGTGTCTGGCATAAATACGGGACAAAGGCAAGCGGCGGCACACATCGCTGGCGTTCTCTCCCCTGCGAAGTCAGTGAAGAGACAATCATGATCCTTCCCCGTCCTTTGGTGAGTCAGTGAAATCGTACAAGAGTTTAAATTTCATTAGCTGAATCCTTTTACAGTGTGGCACTTTGTACTTTTCCTTTAGTCCATGTTTATTTGAATATCGAAATATTTTACCTTAGACTTGTGATTGAAGCATGAATTTAATATATAATGTTTTCCTTCTTTCAGATCGTGGTTTTGGCCTTAATGGCAATGGTTTACTCGGCGAAGGCCGGTGGAGGCGGATACGGGAGCCGAGGAGGCGGTGGAGGAGGTGGCTTTGGTAATTCCGGTGGATTTAGTGGCGGCGGAGGTGGGTTTTCTGGACACGGTGGAGTTGGAGGTTTTAGCGGAGGTGCTGGAGGACTAGGTGGAGGAGCCCGAGGATTTAGCGGAGGAAGCGGCGGTCGAGGTGGAGGCAGCGTCGTCCGCGCGCGCTTGGTGGGCGTTGGCGTTCTTCCTAGCGTCGGCGGCAGTTCGGGCTTC
>NC_051408.1:39276963-39277198 GCF_015228065.2 Penaeus monodon | reverse complement strand
AAGCTACGGATGGTAATCATCTCACGTAAAGGTCATTCCTATCACCCTGATGTCGATTGCATCTGCAAAATAAAATGCGAAAAGCAAAAAACGTCTTCGTTTCTCTATTTCACTACCATTCAGAGTATATAATCAGTAAGAATATATCAATCGTATAAAATACATAAAGCCACATAGTATTCTACATCCTTGATTTTGATCTTTTATGAATATTACACACACACACAGATACGTC
>NC_051408.1:39275533-39276898 GCF_015228065.2 Penaeus monodon | reverse complement strand
GTTTTCTGATAAACACCCAGCATAAAACAAATAAATACTTATGGATGGAATTAAAGTAAGATCAAATAAAAATTACGATTTTATTGAAATACTGTTTGAAAACCTTTCTTTCTGCCTCTATATATTTATATATACCGTACATACATGGAGGGATACATCAGTACACACTAAGATACTAAAACTCAATAAAACTGGCAACCGTTACTCTAGAATATCTATAGAATACCAAAATTAAGAAAAAAATCACATCAAGAATCTTCCAAGTTCAATAGGTATCTTGTAGTCTTCGTATCAGATTCGAGTAATTATGGCTAGGTGGAAAATTAGGTGAAAAAGGTCTTTGCTTTTCCGTCAGACATAGAGAGGAGGTGCTTTACAACAGTTTATCAACTATATATCTTTTTTTTTCTAGGGGGCGACATCCTCGTTTTTACATACTTTCAGGGTAAAATGTAGAGCTTGTATTTGTATGGGGGAACTTGAACAAAAGAAAAAAAAAAGGGGAGTATTGACAAAAACTGATCAGTTATGTTTGAAGTTTTGGATAACAAAGAGCTGCGACTTGATACTTTTCAATTACAAACGTCAAAAGTCTAGCTTCCCTTTTGGGAAAAAATTCCATATTACTTAAAATGAATAAAGATATATAAAAAAGGAAAATACTTTTTATAAAAAGGGGGAATGAAAAAAATTTAAAGAATAAAAAAACAAATCAGACTTAGGGGAAAGGATTTGATTTTCTGAAAAATTCAAGATTTCAGTTTTAAAGTTCAAGGACATTCAGCAAAAGAACTGTCCTTCTGGAAGAAGTTGGTTTTGGCATAAATAGGGAAAAAGGCAAGCGCGGCCCCCCCCTCGCTGGGTTCTTTCCCTTCGAAGTCAGCAAAACTGCCAGTATACCCTTTCCCCGTCCTTTGGTGAGTCAAAAATCTGCAAGATTTTTAAAATTTCATTGTGAATCCTTTTACATTGTGGCATTTTGTATTTTCCAAGCCATTTTTTATTTGAATTCGAAAGTTATTCTTAGACTTGTGTTTTAAAAGAACGAATACAAAATTTTTTCCTCTCTTTTTCCAGATCGTGGTTTTCGCCTTAATGGCAAGGTTTTTACTGGCAAAGGCCCGGGGAGGCGGTACGGACCCAAAGGGAGGCGGGGGAGGAGGGGGGCTTTGGTAATTCCGGTGGATTTAGTGGGGCGGAGGGGGGTTTTCGGGACACGTGGAGTTGGGGGATTTAGCGGAGGGCTGGAGGACGGTGGAGGACCCCGGGTTTTACGGGGAAGCGGGGGCGAGGGGAGGCAGCGTCGTCCGCGCACTTTTGGTGGGGTTTGGGCGTTTTTCCTAGCGTGGGCGGCAGTTCGGGTTT
>NC_051408.1:39275279-39275500 GCF_015228065.2 Penaeus monodon | reverse complement strand
TTTGGGCCCAAGGCGAGGGGAGGAAGTGGCGGAGGGGGCTACGGATGGAATCCTCTCCGAAAAAAAAAAATCATTTTTTTCACCCGATGTCGATTGATCGCAAAAAAAAAAGGGGAAAAGCAAAGAACGTCTTCGTTTCTCTATTTCACTACCATTCAGGTAATAATCGTAAGAAACATCAATCGTATAAAAAACATAAAGCCAAAAATTATTTTACATCC
>NC_051408.1:39273096-39274488 GCF_015228065.2 Penaeus monodon | reverse complement strand
ATTTAATATTTTTTTAAAATCTAGATTTTTTCTGATTTCACACTCAGCTAAAACAAATAAATACTTTTTGGGTGGAATTAAAATTTAAAATCAAATAAAAATCCCATTTTATGAAAAAACGTTTTTAAGTCCCTTTTTTTTTCTGCCTCTATTTATATTACTGTACTCATGTAGGGGTCATCAATACACATAAGATATAAAAAACTTAAAAAACCGGCAAACCTTTTCTTGAAAATCTATGAATACCAAAATTAAGAAAAAAAATAAACTCAAAAAATCTTTCAAGTTCAATAGGGACCTTTGTAGTCTTGGGATCAGATTTGAGTAAATTTTGGCTAGGTGGAAAAATAGGGGAAAAAAAGGGCCTTTTCTTCCCGTCAGAATAGAGAGGGGGGTGTTCTACAAATTTTTCAACTTATATCTTATTATTTTTTTTTGGGGGGCGACCTCCTCTGGTCTTTACTACATTCAGGGTGAATGTAAAGACTTGTATTTTTATGGGGGGAAATTGAACTATAAAAAAAAGAAGAAAAGTGGAGATATACTAACTGATGCAGTTATGTTGAAGATTTGAAAAAACAAAAAGCTGCTGATATGATACATTTCAATACAAAAGTCAAAAATCTAGCTTGCCCCTTCGGAAATTTCCCTGATTTTATTAAATGAAACAAGGGAATATAAAAAAAGGGTAAACCCCCTTTTTTATAAGGGGGAATGAAACAATTTAAAAATAATAACAAATCAGATTAGCGGAAGGGTTTGAGTTCTAAAAAAATTTAAGATTTCAGTTTTAAGTTCAGGGACAATCGCAAAGCAACGTTTTTGGGAAAAAAGTTTTGTCCTTTGGCATAAATCGGGCAAGGCAGGGGGCACACATCGCTGGGGTTTTCTCCCCCCCCTTCGAAGTTAGTGAAAAGACAGTCATGATCCTTCCCCTCCTTGGTAGCAGTGAGATCGTAAAGGGTTTAAATTTTATTAGCTGAACCTTTTCGTGTCACTTTGTATTTTTCCCTTTGTCCATGTTATTTGAATATCGAAATGTTTACTTAGACTTGTGATTTAAAAAAAGAATACCCTACATAAATGTTTTCTCTCTTTTTCCAGTCGTGGTTTTTGGCCTTAATGGGAAGGTTTACTCGGCGAAGGTGGTGGAGGGGATACGGGAGCCCAGGGGCGGTGGAGGAGGTGGCTTTTTTAATTCCCCGGGGATTTAGTGGCGGTGGAGGTGGGTTTTCTGGACACGGTGGATCTGGAGGATTTAGCGGAGGTGCTGGAGGACTAGGTGGAGGAGCCCAAGGATTTGGCGGAGGAAGCGGCGGGTATGGCGGCGGACGAGGTGGAGGCAGCGTCGTCCGCGCGCGTTTGGTCGGCGTTGGCGTTCTTCCTAGCGTC
>NC_051408.1:39272887-39273013 GCF_015228065.2 Penaeus monodon | reverse complement strand
AAGTTACGGATGGTAATCATTAGGCACGGTCATTTCCGTCTTGATTTCGACCGTATCTGCAAATGATATAAAACTGAAAAACAAAAATCTGTTTCTCTGATTTATTACCATTCACCTTTTTTTTAA
>NC_051408.1:39272432-39272544 GCF_015228065.2 Penaeus monodon | reverse complement strand
TTTTTACTTCTGTTTCTCCTAACTTGTTAGTAAACATATCTTACGGCATTAGTAAATCCCAAGTTACTGATTGAGCATACTACACACTAAATATACCTAAATATGAGTGCAA
>NC_051408.1:39270646-39272253 GCF_015228065.2 Penaeus monodon | reverse complement strand
ACCTATCCGTCTTGTTTGTATTCATGTACATACATACAAAAGCCTATATACACATATCATGCATGAATTCCTTAGATCAAGAGAATCTCCTCTTCGACTTTCTCTGCTGTCACGCATGGCGATTTTTTCACATTTAATAACGTTCACTTTAAATAAATGCATTAAGGAGATCGATCATTGCTACAGGTAATTTTCTTCCTTTTATCTCGTTCTAATACGAAAACTCAAATCAATTGTCAATATTTACCTCTTGATTATCTATATAATCAGGATTCTGATTTTATTTATTTACCCATTGTATCTGTAGCTCTGTTCATCTCCCTATCGACCTTTCTCTATGTACACAAACTACTTAGATTTTTTGAATAAAGGAATGAAAGAGGTCAATCATTGCCATAGATAATTCCCTTTTCTTTCACCTTAAGATACGAAAACAGAATATATTGGCAATAATATCTCTTTAGCGTAGAATCATTGATTTTTTTTTAATCATAAGACACTGCCAAGTTTATTATGGCTATGTAAAAAATTTAGATGGACATAAATGCATGAGCTTGAAGTCACCCTTAAACGACATAATCTGTAGATAGTGTTTATTCAGACCTTATCAATTCTATGTCTATATCTCTTATCTTCATCTTTATCCCTGTCACTTTACATATATACAAAATGTTTATATTTGTCAATGTTTGCATCTGTATGGGCAAGAGGTGAAATAATAAAAACAAATGATAATATATAATGATGTGGTTAACAGATGCAGTCATGTTTTTAGATGTGGATAACTAAAGCTGGTGATTTTGATATATTCCATTAAGAAGCGGCAAATACAAGCTTGCCTTACAGAAATTCCAATACTACATTAAGTGAATCAAGGTTACTCATGTTAGTAAAAAGGATATTTTTTTTCACTTAAGGACAAATGAAAAACATCAACAATTCTTACAATTCATGACTTGCCGAAAGATTTCCGATCTGGAAAATTCAAGATTTCCGTTTTGAAGTTCAAGGACAATTCAGCAAAGGCGTATGTCCTTGTCGAAGAAGTAGATGTCTGGCATAAATACGGGACAAAGGCAAGCAGCGGCACACATCGCTGGCGTTGTCTCCCCTGCGAAGTCAGCTGAACTGCCAGTCATGATCCTTCCCCGTCCTTTGGTGAGACAATGTGATCGTACACGTTTAACTTTCATTAGTTGGATCCTTTTACAGTGTGGCACTCTATTCTTTTGCTTTAGTCCAGTTTTATATGCAGTGCGAAATTTTATACCTTGGGTGTGTTTTAAGCATGAATGCAATATATAGTGTTTCCTTTTTTCAGATCGTGGTTTTGGCCTTAATGGCAATGGTTTACTCGGCGAAGGCCGGTGGAGGCGGATACGGGAGCCGAGGAGGCGGTGGAGGAGGTGGCTTTGGTAATTCCGGAGGGTTTAGCGGCGTCGGAGGAGGGTTTTCTGGACACGGTGGAGTTGGAGGATTTAGCGGAGGTGCTGGAGGACTAGGTGGAGGAGCCCAAGGATTTGGCGGAGGAAGCGGCGGGTATGGCGGCGGTGGAGGTGGAGGCAGCGTCGTCCGCGCGCGCTTGGTCGGCGTGGGCGTTCTTCCTA
>NC_051408.1:39270393-39270561 GCF_015228065.2 Penaeus monodon | reverse complement strand
AAGCTACGGATGGTAATCTTTGTGCGCAACGACCATATCTGTAAAGGAAGTAAAACTGCCAAAGCAGAAATATCTTTGTTTCTCTGATTTATTACCATTCTTAATGTACATAATCCATGAGAAACTATGATCCCTCATCAGTATCATATATAATTAACCTGAATCGAT
>NC_051408.1:39270095-39270240 GCF_015228065.2 Penaeus monodon | reverse complement strand
AATGGCAGATATGCTTCAGAACGAAATCAAAGTGAGACCAAATCTATAATTATGTAAATGAAGTCAGAATTCTGATTTCATTTACATATCCTAAGTACATGTAGCTCTTTTCATCTCTCAATATATCTACCTTTCTCTCTGTATG
>NC_051408.1:39268274-39270061 GCF_015228065.2 Penaeus monodon | reverse complement strand
GAATTTCTCAGATTAAAATGCCAAGAATATAAAATGGCAAGATAATCTACTCTTCGACTTTCTCTGCTACCACGTCTGGCGATCATATGATAACGAACATTTTGAATAAATGAAATAAAGCGATCGAACATTTTCTTCTCTTTTTATTGGTAATTTGCGAAAACGGAATTAAATGGCAACAACTACGCTTGATTATCCAAATAATCAGGATTCAGAATTTATTTATATATTCTGTATGTGTAGCTCTATTCATATCTCTCTATCGACCTTCCTGCCTCTTATACATTCATACATATCTATCTACACACACACAGTATGTTGTGTATGAATTAAACAGATTTTTAAAAAAATAAATGAATGTCAAATATCTGACATAGATAATTTTCTTTGTTTCTCGTTAAGAAAACTAAATAGATTGACAACAAATTATGTTTATTGTCTATAAAATCGTAAAAGTAAGAAATAAAAAAGTCACACAAGACTATGCTATATATTTTATGACCAGATGGAAATTTAGATGAACAAAAAGGCACGGGTTTGAGGTCTTCTTTAAACGACATAATCTAAAAGTGTTTATTCGGACCTTATCAATTCTACGTCTATATCTCTATCTTCATCTTTATTGATTTCTCTATCTCTATCTCTGTTTCAATGTGTCTTATCTATTTTCTTTCTTTCCTTCTTTCTTTTTGTCTGTATGCCTTTATCTTTACATATATACAGAAGTCAGAATAGTGACACACGTGGTAAACAGATGCAATCATGCTTATAGGTGTGGATAACTAAGAGTTGTGAATTTTGCTATATTCCATTGAGAAGCGTCAAATACAAGTTTGCTTTATGAAAATTCCTAAATCACATTAACTGAATCTAGGTTACTCAAAAGTAGAAAAGGATAAGACTTACACATAACGACGAATGAAATATATAAACAATTCTTACAATTCATGACTTGCCAGATGATCACAGATCTGGAAAATTCAAGATTTGACTTTTAAAGTTCAAGTACATATCAGTAAAATCGCATGTCCTTCTAGAAGAAGTAGGTCTCTGGAATAAATACGGGAAGGAACAAGCAGAAGGACACATCGGTGGCGTTGTCTCCCCTGCGAAGTCAGCTGAACTGCCAGTCATGATCCTTCCCCGTTCTTTGGTGAGACAATGAGATCGTGATTTTCATTTGTAAACCCAGTTACAGTACAGCACCTGAATAGTTGGTTCTATTTTTTTTCTCTTATATTTCTTTTTCATTCTTTTTGAAATACGGGAAATTTTACTCTTGCAGAATGTTGTAATTATGAATATATTGAACTTCTTTTCTTTCAGATCGTGGTTTTGGCCATAATAGCAATGGTTTACTCGGCGAAGGCTGGTGGAGGCGGATACGGGAGCAGAGAAGGCGGTGGCGGAGGTGACTTTGGTAATGCCGGTGGATTTAGTGGTGGCGGAGGAGGACACGGTGGAGCTGGAGGATTTAGTGGAGGTGCTAGAGGATTTAGCGGCGAATGAGGTGGAGGCAGCGTCGTCCGCGCACCCTTGGTCGGTGTTGGCGTTCTTCCTAACGTCGGCGGCGGCTCGGGCTTCAGCGATGGCAACGTCGGTGGATTTGGCCAAGGTGGAGGACGAGAAGGGAGAGGATCCTTCGGCGGAGGACGAGGAAATGGCGGAGGAAGCTACGAATGGTAACAGTCATACCCAAAGAACATTTCCGTAACCTGGATTAAACCTAAATAAAACTGCAAAGAAGCCAACATGTCCTTCTTTTTCTTTTTACCAAAAATAGAGAT
>NC_051408.1:39268066-39268195 GCF_015228065.2 Penaeus monodon | reverse complement strand
CCTTAATAACTTGAGTTAATGAAGAGGAAACCAGTCAGGAATGAGCATATTTCTTGAACTAATCCTAAAATGATAATGAGATCTCCTGCGATCATGGTAAATAATCTTAAAAAATACGTAGAGATAGGA
>NC_051408.1:39267247-39267930 GCF_015228065.2 Penaeus monodon | reverse complement strand
CTAGTCAGGAATGGAAATGTTCCAGAAGAAGATGGCCCTGGAATATAAAACAAACTTAGATTACCTTAGGCCATAAAGGCGTGAAAGACAAACATGAGAAGATAAGGCTCTGATATCTTCAACTGTCCCGTGTGATGTTATCATATTTTGTAACATAATAAGTGCGTTTGTTTATGTATATTTGAATTAATATAATTTTCATTCGATTAAAAAGTAGCTTGGAAGCTATGAGGCGGACAAGGGGAAGAACGCCAAGGCCAGATAACTAAATATATATCACAATCATGTTTTTTTTTTTTATACGGTCAAAGAAAAAAATATATTCCTCACAAGACGTGATCTGGTCTCATGGCATGTCACATCCCAGAATCCTCGTAAAGTAATTCTATCCTATCATTAGCTTCGAGAAAATGTTTAAACGGCTAGGATAAAAGCCCAAATGTCCTTGAAGACTGAAATGCTCCTCGCTATAAAAGGCTGAAGCAAGTCGAGTAGCACCACACATCGCCTGTGTTCTCTCCTTAGCCAAGTAGCAGTCATGAAGTTTTACAGATCACTGGTAAGAAAATAGGATCCCGTCTTCCTTCTTTTTAGAGGTGGTCTTTGGTATTTAGAAATGTTTACAAACTGAGATTAGGAAAATGAATACATGTATTTTTTACTATAGGGTATAACACTCTTGG
>NC_051408.1:39266545-39266750 GCF_015228065.2 Penaeus monodon | reverse complement strand
GCGGCAGCCGGCGGTGGATATGGGGGTGGAATCGGAAGTGGCGGTGTTGCGTTTGGTGGACGAGGTGGATTTTCAGGCAGTGGATTTGGTGGAAGCAGTGGATTCAGCGGCGGTGGATTTAGTGGAGGAAGCGGCGGGTATGGTGGCGGACGAGGTGGAGGCAGCGTCGTCCGCGCGCGCTTGGTCGGCGTGGGCGTTCTTCCTA
>NC_051408.1:39266174-39266507 GCF_015228065.2 Penaeus monodon | reverse complement strand
CAAGGCGGAGGAGGATCCTTCGGCGGAGGACGAGGAAGTGGCGGAGGAAGCTACGGATGGTAATCATCATACCCAAACAACATTTGGCTTGAAACATAGAAACATATCTTTGTTTCTGAAAATATACAAAACAACAAAAAAGTTCTTATTATATAACCCTATGCACAATATAGAAAAGGGAAAGTAAGTTGAACATATGGTATAATCATATATAGTGAAAGGGTAGAGGAGCGCCTGTATTTCTCATCTCCAATTCCACATTGAAAAGAATGTCTTGGCATGAGATAAACTGTGAGAAAATAATTAAAGTCCATCGCAAAGACGTCATTGCAG
>NC_051408.1:39265889-39266097 GCF_015228065.2 Penaeus monodon | reverse complement strand
CTTATAAAAAATATGCCAATCGAATAAATTATTATATTCCATTCAGGTCCTAAACTGCATATCTTGTATATTTTACGGGGTCTACCAGTTTGTAAATAATTTTATACATTAAAAAAGAAAAGACATGATCTACACACATATGTAGATATGTATTTCAAGGAATATCATTGCCATATAAAGAGTTTACTCGGATGCGGATACTGGAGCT
>NC_051408.1:39265153-39265846 GCF_015228065.2 Penaeus monodon | reverse complement strand
GTTTGTTTGACACAGTGGAGCTGGTGGATTTAACAGAGGTGCTGGAGGATTAGGTGGAGGAGCTCGTGGATTTAGCGGATGAAGCGGCAGGTATGGAGGTGAACTAGGTGGAGGCACCGTCATCCGCGCGCCCTTGGTCGGCGTTTGCGTTCTTTCTAGCTACGGATCGTAGTAATCCTTCGCAAAGGACATTTCCGTAACCTGGATTAAACCTATCTCTGCGTACGAAATAAAACTGCAAAGAAGCCAACATGAACTTTCGTCTCTTTTTACCAACATATAAATTAGACCCTAATTCCTTTAATCTGTCTTTATATGTGCGTGCGTGTGTTTCTATTTGATGCATGTTTAACCCTTAATTGTAACACTTGCGACTTGGTAATTACTTGAAAGATTGTTTAATGAAAACGTTCACAATTATAGATACATAGAGATACGAATAAATATATGCGCACGTATGTACACTTGCATGTTATTTTTTGTATACATACTCCTTTTAAATGATTTTCTTATCGATAAGGAGGGAATCGCCTAGGTAGGAATGGGAGTATTCCAGAAAAATGTATCCCCGGAATATAAATCAAACTTAAATTATCTTGGCGTGAAAGACAAACATGACAAGATAATCGCGCTGACATATCCAGCGTGTGATTTACATTGATTTTAATAAAAGTAATGCAAGCAGTGCTGTAG
>NC_051408.1:39264905-39265047 GCF_015228065.2 Penaeus monodon | reverse complement strand
TATATAGGCATACGATAATTATGTTATTCGTTTTTTATATATACCATAAATGAGTTCAACAAGAAATTAATCACTTAAGCAAGATCAGCACCCACCAAAAGTCAGATGATTCACTCAAACTTACGAGGGACAACCAACTAAA
>NC_051408.1:39264338-39264861 GCF_015228065.2 Penaeus monodon | reverse complement strand
TTTCACATACATGTGCATTTATGTGGCTATAATTTTTTCATTCGATTAAAGAGTAGCCTGGAAGCTATGAAGCGAACAAGAGGAAGAGCACCAAGGGCAGATAACTAAATATATATCACAAAAATGAGTCTCTTTTTACGTTTTTTCACACGAGCAAAGGAAAAGAAAACGGATATTGCTCACAATACGAGACCGATCTGACGGCATGTCACATCCCAGAATCCTCGTAAATTAATTCTATCCTGTCATTAGCTTCGAGAAAATGTTAAATGACTAGAATAGAAGCCCAAATGTCCTTGTAGACTGAAATGATCCTCGGTATAAAAGGCTGAAGCAAGTCGAGTAGCACCAATTATCACTTGTGTTCTCTCCTGAGCCGAGTAGAGCAGCCTGACAGTCATGAAGTTCTACAGATCTCTGGTAAGGAAATAGGACCCGTCTCCCTTCTTTTTAGATGTGGACTTTGGTATTTAGAAATGTTTACAAACTGATATTAGGAAGCTGAATGCATGTATTTTTTGTT
>NC_051408.1:39263559-39264070 GCF_015228065.2 Penaeus monodon | reverse complement strand
GGCGGCAGCCGGCGGTGGATATGGAGGTGGAATCGGAAGTGGATTTTCGGGCAGTGGATTTAGCCATGGTGGAAGTGGCGGATTCGGTGGTGGCAGAGGATTTAGTGGAAGCGCTGGATTCAGCAGCGGTGGATTTAGCGGAGGAAGCGGCGGGTATGGTGGCGGACGAGGTGGAGGCAGCGTCGTCCGCGCGCGCTTGGTCGGCGTGGGCGTTCTTCCTAGCGTCGGCGGCGCCTCGGGCTTCGGCGGCGGTTTCGGCCAAGGCGGAGGAGGATCCTTCGGCGGAGGACGAGGAAGTGGCGGAGGAAGCTACGGATGGTAATCATCATATCATCATACCCAAACAACATTTGGCTTGAAACATAGAAACATGTCTTTGTTTCTAAAAATATATAAAACAAAAGAAATCTCTTGCTGTTATATAACCCCATGCATAACATGGAAAAGAGTACTCCTGTACTTCTGAGCTTCAATTCCACGCTGAAGAGAATGTTGTGATATTCCAGATAGC
>NC_051408.1:39262963-39263488 GCF_015228065.2 Penaeus monodon | reverse complement strand
TCAACACGTATAGCAAAAATACGCCAGTCGAATAATGTATTATATTCCATTCAGACTTTAAACTGCGTGCAGTACATATTTACGGGGATCTACCAGTTTGTGAATAATTTTTTATTTAGAAAAAGAAAAAAAAAACATGATTTACATTCACACATGTAGGTGTGTATTTCTTGTAATATTATTTATGTTTCCTTTTCTTTCTTTATGAAATACGAATATTTTACCTTCGTAAAATGTGGTAGTTATGAATATATATCATTTTTTCAGATCGTCGTTTTGGCCTTACTGGCAATGGTTTACTCGGCGAAGTTCGCTGAAGGCGGATAAGGGAGCAGAGGAGGTGGAGCAGGTGGCTTTGGTAATGCCGGTGGATTTAGTGGCGGTGGAGGGGGCTTTGTTGGACACGGTGGAGCTGGTGGATTTAGTGGGGGAGCCAAGGATTTAGGGGATGAAGCGGCGAACGAGATGGGAGGCAGCTTCGTCGCCACACCCTTGGTCGGCGTTGGCGTTCTTACTAGCGTTGAT
>NC_051408.1:39262754-39262928 GCF_015228065.2 Penaeus monodon | reverse complement strand
AAGACAAGGAAGTGCCAGAGGAAGTAGTAGCTACGGATACTAGTAATCATTCGCAAATTGCATTTCCGTAACTTGGATTAACCTACCTCTGTGTAGGAGGAAATAAAATTGCAAATAAGCAATATGTCCTGTTTCTTTTTACTAATATATAGATTAGACAACTTATCCCTTTTG
>NC_051408.1:39262176-39262698 GCF_015228065.2 Penaeus monodon | reverse complement strand
ATGAAGAGAAAATCGTCCAGGAACGAACATATTTCCTTAACTATTGTTAAACAGATAATCATAGCACTCCTGCGATCTTGGTAATTAATTCAAAGATTGTTTAATGAAAATATTCACACATAAGAATACACAGAGAGATATGAATAAATATATGCGCAGGTATGAAAATTGTATATGTAGTCTTGTGTCCCCATTCTCTTTAAATTATTTTCATATCGATGAGAAGGTATTCAGAAGTTAGGAATGGGAATATTCCAGAAAAAGTATCCCCAGAATAAGAAACAAACTGTTGTATTGTTGTGAGAAGTAGTATTAGTAGTGTTACCATCATCGTCATTATCATTTCATTAGGTTGACGAAGGTTCGATAATTATGCTATTCCTTTTTTATATATACCATAATTGAGTTCAACAAGAAATATATCACTTAAGCAAAATTAAGACATACCTAGGATACATAACATTAACCAAAAGTCAGATGATATAAAATTACGAGGAACAGCCAAATTGTCAAATAAATTGA
>NC_051408.1:39262012-39262105 GCF_015228065.2 Penaeus monodon | reverse complement strand
CAATTTTTCATACGATTGAACAGTAGATTGGAAGCTATGAAGTGGAGATGGGGAAGAGCGCCAAGGCCAGAAAAATAAATAAATTTCACAATA
>NC_051408.1:39261567-39261990 GCF_015228065.2 Penaeus monodon | reverse complement strand
CATAAAAAGGGAAAAAAAAACGGAATTGCCCCAATACTACTGTCGACGGCTGTCACTCCCGAATCCTCAAAAGTTTTTTAATCCTTCTTACTTTGAGAAAATGTTAATAAACGGATAAAGCCCAAGTCCTTGAAGAGGGAATCTCCTGTTTAAAAGGCTAAGCAGTCGAATCCCATTCTCTTGTTCTCCCCCTACCGTGCTCTGAAGTTTTTACAGATCCGGGTAAAAAATAAAAGTCCTTTTAGTTTTTTTTCAGATGGGGTTTTTTGAGGTGGTTTTTGGTGTTTTTGAAATTTTTAAAACTCTTTTAAAAAGTCTCTTGAACTGTCTGTTGTGTTTTTATGTGTGTTTGTGTTTAAAATTATGTTGTCTATAAATCAAAAATGATCGACATTTCAATGGGGGCGCATATACATACGCTTT
>NC_051408.1:39260614-39261488 GCF_015228065.2 Penaeus monodon | reverse complement strand
TTTTTAAATATTATATTATTATTTATATTTTATTATATTTTTTTTTTTATTTTATAATTATATTTTTATTTTTATTTATATTTTTTTTTTTTATTTATTTTTTTTATTATTTATTTATTTTTTATTATTTTTTTTTTTTTTTTTTATTTTTTTTTTTTTTTTTTAAATTTTATTTTTTAATTTTTTATTTTTTTCTTATGAAACTTGTAAGATTTAAATCGTTTGTCTTTCGCTTTTTTTCTTGTCTTTTCTCTCTCTTCCCCCCTCCCCTTTTTTTCTTTCCTCCCCTTTCCCCCTTTTGTGTTGTGTTCTGTTTGTCTACTATAAAATTTTCGGGAAAATTACCTTGCTGCGTTTTTTTTCGCATTTCCGATCGCAGTGGTCCCTTTTGCGGCCGTTTGCCTGGGGGGAGCCGGCGGTGGATTGGAGGTAAATGGAAAGGGGGGTTTTCGCGTGGTTTCCGTGGGGAAGTGGCGGTTTCGGGGGTGGCGGGGATTTAGTGGAAGCGCGGATTCGCAGCGGGGGATTTAGCGGAGGAAGTGGGGTATGGTTGCGACGATTTGGGGGCAGCGTCGCCGCGCCCCCTTGGGGCGTGGGCGTTTTTCCCCCTAGCGGGGCGGCGCCTCGGGTTTTGGGCGGCTTTTTTCGGCCAAAGGGGCGGAGGAGGATCCTTCGGCGGGGACGGGGAAGTGGCGGAGGAGTGGATGGTAATCATCATACTCAAACAACATTTGGCTTGAAACATAGAAACATGTCTTTGTTTCTGAAAATATATAAAACAACAAAAGAAAGTTTTTGTTATTATATAACCAAATGCATAACATGGAAAAGAGTACTCCTGTACTTCGCAACTGAAGAGAATGTGATGTTCCAG
>NC_051408.1:39259326-39260496 GCF_015228065.2 Penaeus monodon | reverse complement strand
CGCCAATCGAATAATGTGTTATATTCCATTAAGATTCTCAGTGTAATACATATTTACGAGGATCTACCAGTTTGTTATTTATTTTCTATTAAAAAAATATATATTTACCTTAACATTTACCTCTACATATGTAGATATGTATTTCTTATAATATTTATATTTCCTTTTCTTTCCTTCTGAAATAAGAAATATTTTACCCTCGCAAAAAGTGGTAATTATGAATCTACTTAACTTTTTTCAGATCGTCGTTTTGGCCTTACTGGCAATGGTTTACTCGGCGAAGTTCGCTGAAGGCGGATAAGGGAGCAGAGGAGGTGGAGGAGGTGGCTTTGGTAATGCCGGTGGATTTAGTGGCGGTGGAGGAGGCTTTGCTAGACACGGTGGAGCTGGTGGATTTAGCGGGTGTGATGCAAGATTACGTGGAGGACCCGAGGATTTAGGGGAGGAAGAGGCGGACGAGATGGAGGCAGGTTTGTCGCCACGCCCTTGGTCGGCGTTGGCGTTCTTACTAGCGTCGATACCGGCAGCGTGGGCGTCGGCGGTGGATTCGGCCTGGCGGAAAACGAGGAATTGCCAGAGGAAACTGGCTAAAGACATTTCCGTAACCTGGATTAACAAACTTCTGTGTAGGCAATAAAACTTCAAAGAAGCAACATGTCCTGTCTCTTTTTACTAATATATAAATTAGATCCTTATCCCTTTATGTGTGTGCTTGTGTTTTTGTGTGATGCATGTTTTATCTTACTAATTGATTCAAGGAAGAGGAAGTCAGTCGGGAACGAGCATATTTCTTGAACTATTCCTAAACTGGTAATTATAGGTCTCCTGTGATCTTGGTAATTAGTTCAAACACTGTTTCGTGAAAATATTCACACACATAAAAATACATAGAGAGATATGAATAAATATATGTGCATGTATGAAAACTAGTATGAGTATTCTTGCAGCCCTATTCTCTCTAGATTATTTTCATATTGGTAAGAAAGCAATCGCCAAAATAGGAATGGAAATATTCCAGAAAAAATATCCCCGGAATATAAAAGAAACTTTGATTATCTGTAATGGCGTGACAACTAAACATGAAATCAAAATCGCGCTGACATCTTTAGCTGTCCCGTGTGCTTTTATCATACCTTTCATTTTAATAAGGCGAGCAGTGATAGAGACTGT
>NC_051408.1:39258942-39259089 GCF_015228065.2 Penaeus monodon | reverse complement strand
CCATAATTAAGTTCAACAAGAAATATATCACTGAAGCAAGATTAAGACATACCTATGATTGATAACATTAACCAGAAGTCAGATGATACAAAATTACAAGGGGCAGCATAATTGTCAATTAAAATCAATGTATAGTGCACGCATGAC
>NC_051408.1:39258293-39258878 GCF_015228065.2 Penaeus monodon | reverse complement strand
CGTGCGTGTTTTCACATGCATGTGTATCTGAATGAATATAAATTTTTCATACAATTGAACAGTACCTTGGAAGCTATGAAGCGGACAAGGGGAAGATCGCCAAGGTCAGCAAACGAAATATATATCACAATAATGAGTCTCTTTTCCTTTTTATCACACGAACAAAAAAAAAAAACGGATATTGTTCACAATACGAGACTGATCTGACTGCATGTCACACCTCAGAATCCTCGTGAAGTAGTTCTATCCTATCATTAGCTTCAAGGAAATGTTAAACGGCTAGGATAAAAGCCCAAAATGTCCTTGTAGACTGAAATGCTCCTCGGTATAAAAGGCTAAAGGAAATCGAATAGCACCACACGTCGCCTGTGTTCTCTCCTGATCCAAGTAGCAGTCATGAAGTTTTACAGATCGCTGGTAAGAAAATAGAAGTCCGTCTTCATTCTTTTAGAGGTGGCCTTTGGTATTTAGAAATGTTTACAAACTGATATTAGGAAGCTGAATACATGTATTTTTTGCTTTAGGGTAAAACATCCTTTGACATGTACATACGTATATTTGTGTCTATAAATGTATATATGATCC
>NC_051408.1:39258159-39258236 GCF_015228065.2 Penaeus monodon | reverse complement strand
AAGAGAGATAACTAAATAAACTAAGACGTATAAGCAGATAGATGGTCCATATCAACAATTAATTTACTTGTTTATTC
>NC_051408.1:39257410-39257939 GCF_015228065.2 Penaeus monodon | reverse complement strand
GTGGCGCTTGCGGCCATGGTTTGCATGGCGGCAGCCGGCGGTGGATATGGAGGTGGAATTGGAAGTGGATTTTCAGGCAGTGGATTTAGCCGTGGTGGAAGTGGCGGATTCGTTGGTGGCAGAGGATTTAGTGGAAGCGCTGGATTCAGCAGCAGTGGATTTACCGGAGGAAGCGGCGGGTATGGTGGCGGACGAGGTGGAGGCAGCGTCGTCCGTGCGCCCTTGATGGGCGTGGGCGTTCTTCCTAGCGTCGGCGGCGCCTCGGGCTTCGGCGGCGGTTTCGGCCAAGGCGGAGGAGGATCCTTCGGCGGAGGACGAGGAAGTGGCGGAGGAAGCTACGGATGGTAATCATCATACCCAAACAAAATTTGGCTTGAAACATAGAAACATGTCTTTGTTTCTAAAAATATATAAAACAAAAGAAATCTCTTGCTGTTATATAACCCCATGCATAACATGGAAAAGAGTACTCCTGTACTTCTCAGCTTCAATTCCACGCTGAAGAGAATGCTGTGATATTCCAGATAGC
>NC_051408.1:39256812-39257339 GCF_015228065.2 Penaeus monodon | reverse complement strand
TCAACACGTATAGCAAAAATACGCCAGTCGAGTAATGTATTATATTCCATTCAGACTTTAAACTGCATGCAGTACATATTTACGGGGATCTACCAGTTTGTGAATAATTTTATATTTAGAAAAAGAAAAAAAAAACATGATTTACATTCACACATGTAGGTGTGTATTTCTTGTAGTATCATTAATGTTTCCTTTTCTTTCTTTATGAAATACGAATATTTTACCTTCGTAAAATGTGGTAGTTATGAATATATATCACTTTTTTCCAGATCGTCGTTTTGGCCTTACTGGCAATGGTTTACTCGGCGAAGTTCGCTGAAGGCGGATAAAGGAGCAGAGGAGGTGGAGGAGGTGGCTTTGGTAATGCCGGTGGATTTAGTGGCGGTGGAGGGGGCTTTGTTGGACACGGTGGAGCTGGTGGATTTAGTGGGGGAGCCAAGGATTTAGGGGATGAAGCGGCGAACGAGATGGGAGGCAGCTTCGTCGCCACACCCTTGGTCGGCGTTGGCGTTCTTACTAGCGTTGAT
>NC_051408.1:39256603-39256777 GCF_015228065.2 Penaeus monodon | reverse complement strand
AAGACAAGGAAGTGCCAGAGGAAGTAGTAGCTACGGATACTAGTAATCATTCGCAAATTGCATTTCCGTAACTTGGATTAACCTACCTCTGTGTAGGAGGAAATAAAATTGCAAAGAAGCAATATGTCCTGTCTCTTTTTACCAATATATAGATTAGACAACTTATCCCTTTTG
>NC_051408.1:39256025-39256547 GCF_015228065.2 Penaeus monodon | reverse complement strand
ATGAAGAGAAAATCGTCCAGGAACGAACATATTTCCTTAACTATTGTTAAACAGATAATCATAGCACTCCTGCGATCTTGGTAATTAATTCAAAGATTGTTTAATGAAAATATTCACACATAAGAATACACAGAGAGATATGAATAAATATATGCGCATGTATGAAAAATGTATATGTAGTCTTGTGTCCCCTTTCTCTTTAAATTATTTTCATATCGATGAGAAGGTATTCAGAAGTTAGGAATGGGAATATTCCAGAAAAAGTATCCCCAGAATAAGAAACAAACTGTTGTATTGTTGTGAGAAGTAGTATTAGTAGTGTTACCATCATCGTCATTATCATTTCATTAGGTTGACGAAGGTTCGATAATTATGCTATTCCTTTTTTATATATACCATAATTGAGTTCAACAAGAAATATATCACTTAAGCAAAATTAAGACATACCTAGGATACATAACATTAACCAAAAGTCAGATGATATAAAATTACGAGGAACAGCCAAATTGTCAAATAAATTGA
>NC_051408.1:39255482-39255954 GCF_015228065.2 Penaeus monodon | reverse complement strand
CAATTTTTCATACGATTGAACAGTAGATTGGAAGCTATGAAGCGGAGATGGGGAAGAGCGCCAAGGCCAGATAACTAAATATATATCACAATAATGTTTCTTTTTCCTTTTTTCACATAAGCAGAGGAAAAGAAAACGGATATTGCTCACAATACATGACTGATCTGACGGCATGTCACATCCCAGAATCCTCGTAAAGTAATTTTATCCTATCATTAGCTTCGAGAAAATGTTAATCATCACAGGATAAAAGCCCAAATGTCCTTGAAGACTGAAATGCTCCTCGCTATAAAAGGCTGAAGCAAGTCGAATAGCACCACATATCGTCTGTGTTCTCTCCTGAGCCAAGTAGCAGTCATGAAGTTTTACAGATCACTGGTAAGAAAATAGAAGTCCGTCTTCAGTCTTTTCAGATGTGGTCTTTGAGGTGGTTTTTGGTGTTTTGAAATGTTTACAAACTCATATTAGAAAG
>NC_051408.1:39255319-39255403 GCF_015228065.2 Penaeus monodon | reverse complement strand
AATGATCGACACATTCAAGAGATAACTAAATAGATGAAGACGTATAATCAGATATACTGTCTGTATCGACATTTAATTTACTTG
>NC_051408.1:39254665-39255167 GCF_015228065.2 Penaeus monodon | reverse complement strand
TTCCAGATCGCAGTGGTGGCGCTTGCGGCCATGGTTTGCATGGCGGCAGCCGGCGGTGGATATGGAGGTGGAATCGGAAGTGGATTTTCAGGCAGTGGATTTAGCCGTGGTGGAAGTGGCGGATTTGTTGGTGGCAGAGGATTTAGTGGAAGCGCTGGATTCAGCAGCGGTGGATTTAGCGGAGGAAGCACCGGGTATGGTGGCGGACGAGGTGGAGGCAGCGTCGTCCGTGCGCCCTTGGTGGGCGTGGGCGTTCTTCCTAGCGGCGGTTTCGGCCAAGGCGGAGGAGGATCCTTCGGCGGAGGACGAGGAAGTGGCGGAGGAAGCTACGGATGGTAATCATCATACTCAAACAACATTTGGCTTGAAACATAGAAACATGTCTTTGTTTCTGAAAATATATAAAACAACAAAAGAAAGTTTTTGTTATTATATAACCAAATGCATAACATGGAAAAGAGTACTCCTGTACTTCGCAACTGAAGAGAATGTGATGTTCCAG
>NC_051408.1:39253358-39254550 GCF_015228065.2 Penaeus monodon | reverse complement strand
CGCCAATCGAATAATGTGTTATATTCCATTAAGATTCTCAGTGTAATACATATTTACGGGGATCTACCAGTTTGTTATTTATTTCATATTAAAAAAAATATATATTTACCTTAACATTTACCTCTACATATGTAGATATGTATTTCTTGTAATATTTATATTTCCTTTTCTTTCTTTCTGAAATAAGAAATATTTTACCCTCGCAAAAAGTGGTAATTATGAATCTACTTCACATTTTTCAGATCGTCGTTTTGGCCTTACTGGCAATGGTTTACTCGGCGAAGTTCGCTGAAGGCGGATAAGGGAGCAGAGGAGGTGGAGGAGGTGGCTTTGGTAATGCCGGTGGATTTAGTGGCGCTGGAGGGGGCTTTGGTAATGCCGGTGGATTTAGTGGCGGTGGAGGAGGCTTTGCTGGACACGGTGGAGCTGGTGGATTTTGCGGAGGTGATGCAAGATTACGTGGAGGACCCGAGGATTTAGGGGAGGAAGAGGCGGACGAGATGGAGGCAGGTTTGTCGCCACGCCCTTGGTCGGCGTTGGCGTTCTTACTAGCGTCGATAGCGGCAGCGTGGGCATCGGCGGTGGATTCGGCCTGGCGGAAGAAGAGGAATTGCCAGAGGAAACTGGCTAAAGACATTTCCGTAACCTGGATTAACAAACTTCTGTGTAGGCAATAAAACTTCAAAGAAGCAACATGTCCTGTCTCTTTTTACTAATATATAAATTAGATCCTTATCCCTTTATGTGTGTGCTTGTGTTTTTGTGTGATGCATGTTTTATCTTACTAATTGATTCAAGGAAGAGTAAGTCAGTCGGGAACGAGCATATTTCTTGAACTATTCCTAAACTGGTAATTATAGGTCTCCTGCGATCTTGGTAATTAGTTCAAAGACTGTTTCGTGAAAATATTCACACATATAAAAATACATAGAGAGATATGAATAAATATGTGTGCATGTATGAAAACTAGTATGAGTATTCTTGCAGCCCTATTCTCTCTAGATTATTTTCATATTGGTAAGAAAGCATTCGCCAAAATAGGAATGGAAATATTCCAGAAAAAATATCCCCGGAATATAAAACAAACTTTGATTATCTATAATGGCGTGACAACTAAACATGAAATCAAAATCGCGCTGACATCTTTAGCTGTCCCGTGTGCTTTTATCATACCTATATTTATGCTATTCCT
>NC_051408.1:39253137-39253284 GCF_015228065.2 Penaeus monodon | reverse complement strand
CCATAATTAAGTTCAACAAGAAATATATCACTGAAGCAAGATTAAGACATACCTATGATTGATAACATTAACCAGAAGTCAGATGATACAAAATTACAAGGGGCAGCATAATTGTCAATTAAAATCAATGTATAGTGCACGCATGAC
>NC_051408.1:39252497-39253079 GCF_015228065.2 Penaeus monodon | reverse complement strand
CGTGCGTGTTTTCACATGCATGTGTATCTGAATTAATATAAATTTTTCATACAATTGAACAGTACCTTGGAAGCTATGAAGCGGACAAGGGGAAGATCGCCAAGGTCAGCAAACGAAATATATATCACAATAATGAGTCTCTTTTCCTTTTTATCACACGAACAAAAAAAAAACGGATATTATTCACAATACGAGACTGATCTGACTGCATGTCACACCTCAGAATCCTCGTAAAGTAATTCTATCCTATCATTAGCTTCAAGGAAATGTTAAACGGCTAGGATAAAAGCCCAAATGTCCTTGTAGACTGAAATGCTCCTCGCTATAAAAGGCTGAAGCAAGTCGAATAGCACCACACATCGCCTGTGTTCTCTCCTGATCCAAGTAGCAGTCATGAAGTTTTACAGATCACTGGTAAGAAAATAGAAGTCCGTCTTCATTCTTTTAGAGGTGGCCTTTGGTATTTAGAAATGTTTACAAACTGATATTAGGAAGCTGAATACATGTATTTTTTGCTTTAGGGTAAAACATCCTTTGACATGTACATACGTATATTTGTGTCTATAAATGTATATATGATCC
>NC_051408.1:39252230-39252307 GCF_015228065.2 Penaeus monodon | reverse complement strand
AAGAGAGATAACTAAATAAACTAAGACGTATAAGCAGATAGATGGTCCATATCAATAATTAATTTACTTGTTTATTC
>NC_051408.1:39250292-39252004 GCF_015228065.2 Penaeus monodon | reverse complement strand
GTTTGCATGGCGGCAGCCGGCGGTGGATATGGAGGTGGAATTGGAAGTGGATTTTCAGGCAGTGGATTTAGCCGTGGTGGAAGTGGCGGATTCGGTGGTGGCAGAGGATTTAGTGGAAGCAGTGGATTCAGCAGCGGTGGATTTAGCGGAGGAAGCGGCGGGTATGGTGGCGGACGAGGTGGAGGCAGCGTCGTCCGCGCGCGCTTGGTCGGCGTGGGCGTTCTTCCTAGCGTCAGCGGCGGCTCGGGCTTCGGCGGCGGTTTCGGCCAAGGCGGAGGAGGATCCTTCGGCGGAGGACGAGGAAGTGGCGGAGGAAGCTACGGATGGTAATCATATTCAAAAACATTTGGCCTGAAACATAGAAACATACCGTTTCTTAAAATATATAAAACAACAAAAAGTCTTGCTATTATATAACCCCTTGCAGAAGAAAGTTGAACATATGGTAAAATTATACATAATGAACGGGTAGAGAAGCTTTCCTGTATTCCTCATCTTCATTTCTACGCTGAAGAGAATGTCGTTACATGAGAGACAGACTGTGAGAAAATAATGAAACTCTATCGGAAATGAGATGATAATATTGATAACAACATCAATACTAAAAATACACCAATTGAATAATGTATTATATTCCATTCAGATCTTAAACTGCATGTCGTACATATTTTACAGGGATCTACCAATTTGTAAATAATTATATATATAAAAAATCTTAAAAACAAGGTCACTTCCACACTTATGTATATATGTAATCCTTTGAATAATATCGCCATATGAAGAGTGAATGCCATTTTAACAGAAAGTAAGCTCGGTTGGCGCAACAGGTTTTAAATAGATAAAGATATAATAAATTGATAAATGGAGATAAAAAGGGAAAAATATATATGAACGAGTGACAGAATTCCGCAGATTGATGTTTCAGGCAAGACCACTCGTGTTCAACCTGTGCCTGCCTCTAGAACAAACACACATTTCCTTTCAGCATAATTTCAACATCCCCTATCCTTTTAGTCTGTCTTTTTCACTTATTTATGCATTTAATTCAAGTTTAATGTCTGTAATTGCACTATTCGATCTCAGTACACTTAACTCTAGAACAGACATATATTACTGCTTGCTGCTTGGCCCACTGCTTTCTCCGAGGAGGCGCTTTCTCGTGGGTCAACTGCTTGCAATTGTTGAAATTTCAAAGGAACTTTTCCTCGGCTGGACATCATTATACTCATATTATAGAGGGATTTCAAAGCAAAGTACTTTCATACTGGAGTTACTTTTTTAAAATTTTCATGTAGTCTAGGGTAACTGGACTGTCATTAATGAGTAATAGCGTTGATTAGATTGTTTTGTGAATTCTAATAGGAACATAAAACGGCTATTTACATACCACATGATATCAAAAAGTTGCATTTAAATGACAAACGGCAGACTGCAATAAAAAATGTTTCTCAAGGGAAAGTACGATTCCTATCACCAAAGCTACATCACCAGAACTACAATATTCATTAAATTCCCCAATACTACCGCAAGCTGGCTGATTTCAGGCTAGTGTCTGTTAATAAATGAACAAGGTACAAGGGGATTAAACATCATCAAAATAAGAAAAAAAATAGTAAAAAATAATTCCAATGGTAAGAGGATATGAAAGTCTTGTGTTGTTGGTTGTACAGGAAAAATATTAATGAGACTGCTTACTGAGAAAAAAAAAAAAA
>NC_051408.1:39249121-39250253 GCF_015228065.2 Penaeus monodon | reverse complement strand
CAGGTGAAAATTAATAATTGCGTTTAAAAAATTAGCTTAAAAGGACGATAACGCTGATCTATAATACCTGGTTAAATCATTTGGAATAAAAAGACAATTAGGCAACACTGGCTTATAACATGACGTAACATTCTTCTTCAAAGTCTGGGTCGCAATGCAGTAATGAGCAACACGTTAGTGAGTCGCTGCACATATAAAAAATAAAGGTATACATGGAATAGATAAGCAAATAAACACATGATGCATATTAACTTCAATAAGTCAAAAAACGTATGAAATAACAGCAGACAGAAATGTAAACACTACCCATGAGTGCAGTGGCCCTTAACCTTTGCAAGCTCAGTCACCTCTGGCCATGACCTCGATCCCATTGGCTTTACAAATATACAGCATTAAAGAGTAAGAACTGTAATAAAAGACAAATACTGCTTGATTACCTCTTCAAATAAAGAAATAAAGTACTTAAATCACTTGAAATTCAAAAGTAACATTGTACAGTTTTATATAAGAAACAGGTGAGGATAGAATGTAATAAACGAAAAAAAAAAGATCGTAATGTAACTCATACAGTGTTAGACGAGAACCGCAACGTTTTCTATCATAAATGTCTGGAATGGAGTAGGGATAACTGAACTCAGCCAAGGTCGGATTTCGAATGACAGTGCGGTTTCTTTCGTTTGCGTTGGTTTATTAAAGAATGTAAAGGAATTTTTCACTGTGTTTGGGAAAGGCGATGACCTTTTACAGAAATACGAGTATAAAGTCTCAAAGATAAAATAAAATCAAAACTATTGTATTGAAATATAGCTATTATGAATGATTTGCATAAAGTGATTCACTCCATAAATACCTTCATAGTGTGTTAAAAGCGTCATTACATGCGTTTCTTGTTGTTTTTACCGTTCTACATCCCCTTTAATACATATGCAAGAGGGAATTCAATATAATAATTCACAATGTACTCATTATAGCATTTACATAAAAGAAATTGATTCCACCCCCCCCCCCAATCCTAGGTACCTATCCCCTCCGCTGCCCAGAACTAGCCAAGCCGCATTCAACACATGCCTTCGGGGTTTTTGACTTAAGTGATGACCTGAGCAATAAACTGCAATTTCCAACGGAGGTGCTG
>NC_051408.1:39248914-39249097 GCF_015228065.2 Penaeus monodon | reverse complement strand
CTAGTAAAAGTTAATTAAGTTTTATGCCTCAGGTTTGTGAGGTTATGTTTTATGCTGCTGGCGTAGGATCGAGTTTCAGCTGTAAAAGCGGCAACAAGGTATTGTAATTATTGTTGATTCTGAACTTTCTGTCGATGAGGATGACTCATAAGCACATGTCCTAGTCCACTTTCTCTCTGTATA
>NC_051408.1:39248749-39248822 GCF_015228065.2 Penaeus monodon | reverse complement strand
TTAATCACTGACCTTCCCTAATGAAGCAAAATAGTTGTCAAAGAAACCCGAGTTCTAACGTTAGGGGATATTA
>NC_051408.1:39248444-39248624 GCF_015228065.2 Penaeus monodon | reverse complement strand
TTGCAGGTAAAATGTTGGTATACTGTTTCATCATCATCGTAATCACTAGCATCACAGTATAACCTCCTACAAGTTTTGTTCTAGAGAATTATTAAACTCAATGACCATATACATCTCTTGCTTCTGCCTGAAAGTCGAAATCAAATATTGCAAATGTCGAAAGCAAAATCACAAACACTT
>NC_051408.1:39247959-39248300 GCF_015228065.2 Penaeus monodon | reverse complement strand
ACGTTTTTTGTCAATAGTCTTACCATCCTTGCCATGTTGAATGTGTAACATGCAAATCACTGCAATCGGTTTAATGGCAATTGATTAAAGCTGTGATTCCTTTCTCCTCGTCATATCTCTTTATACATCTTGCTGTCTTGGTTCTATGTTAAGCTTTACGAATTTGGTGCATTTTTGAAGGGGGGGGGGGCAAAAAATTCTATAAAAAATGACAAAAGTGTATGCTCCATATTCACGTGTTACAAAATATTATTATTTAGTTTCCATCACGCCTATAGATAGATGTTCTTACGATTTATTCATCTGGTAATTCCGGCGGGAAAGTAGTACCATACCAGTCG
>NC_051408.1:39247827-39247922 GCF_015228065.2 Penaeus monodon | reverse complement strand
AGACAGCTGACCTAACCAAAGGCATAACACAATGCGATGTTGCATATACTATCCACGAATATTTAGATGATTTTGTCTGTTCTATCATGACAAAT
>NC_051408.1:39246448-39247667 GCF_015228065.2 Penaeus monodon | reverse complement strand
TCATGAAGATAAATAGTGTAAAACTGTTTCAAATTTAGGATTGTATACAACAATTGTACAGATGGTTCACTACTTTTACAGGAAACGTCCCGTGTCTAATTCATTTATCTATTAAGTGGAAAGAGAAAACGCTGTTTTGCCTGAAATTAACGTGTCTCTCTCTCTCTCTCCGAAGACATAACATCCTCATACGAAATTACATCCAATTCTCCACAGAATCACGCTTCATAATACCTAACCTTCTTGATCTATTAAATTTTATCATTTCTGAGTCCCTTTCAGTGTTTTATGTGTAAGTGCGGCCAACTGTAGGTGTCACACTCGCGTCCCTGTGTATTATCGAAGTTATGCGTGAATGTGCGTGTGCGCAAATAAATTTTCTCTTGCGTAAAGAAATATCTTATTTATTCTTTTCAAGACTATTATGACAAAATCGTACGCAGACGCGAATGCTATAGATATCAAATAAAAGACTTTTAATGTAAAGCTATATTTTATTATCTCATTCAGGAGGAGTTACATTCGGGCGCGTAACTTCATTTTCCATAACCACCGCTTCCACGGCCGCTGCCTCCTCCGCCGCCGCTGCCAACGCCGCTGCCTCCGAATCCACCTCCGCTACCGCTACCTCCAAATCCACCAGCCCCAACGCCGCTGCCTCCGAATCCGCCGCCTCCACTGCCAACACCTCCGAATCCACCGCCTCCACCGCCAGAGAGTTTTCCACTTCCAAGGAAAACTGCGGGGAGCACACTTCCGCCTCCGCCACCGCTGCCGCGACCTCCACCGTATCCTCCTCCTCCTCCGCCGCCACCGCCGCCGCCACCGCCAAGTGCGTTGCCGCCTCCGAATCCACCAGCTCCTCTTCCTCCACCAAATCCACCACTTACTCCACCAAATCCACCACGTCCTCCGCCAATACCTCCAAATCCGCCTCCTGATGACCCTCCACTCCGTCCTCCACCAAATCCTCCTCCACCACCCCTGCCTCCTCCACCACCACTACCTCTTCCTCCTCCACCTCTCCCTCCACCTCCACCGCCTCCTCCACCACTACCATATCCTCCTCCAGCCGCAGCAACGTACACCATCGCCATCACGGCCACCATCATCACCTGAAAACATTAGATTCTCGTTAAACTTACAATACTTTACAAATGGTCTAACGCAGGCCTATCTATTATAAACAAAATATCACAGATTATTAACTAAACTTCTG
>NC_051408.1:39245870-39246422 GCF_015228065.2 Penaeus monodon | reverse complement strand
TGGTATAGAGAAACACCTTCCTCACCAATGGGCGTTTTAAAACCATACTCCGATTTCCTATCCTGCAGGTACACCAGCAAAAGCAGACAGGCAAGTGTGGCACTGCTTGCAACTGTCCTCATATTTATACAGGGGAGGGAGTGCAGTAGGTGGCCCTTTATGGTTAACATGTTTTCTGAACTTGTACATTTTTTCCCCCTTTTGGGAGAATTTGATATAAAGGTGCTTGTCATACAGCGTCGATGTCGTCTATTGTTTGCTGTTATTTAGTGTATCTGCTCCATGAATCCTTATTTCAATATTTGTTATATTACATTTTCCTTTTCCGCTATTTGTTTGGGAGGATCTACATATTAAGTACGAATTGCAAACATATCTTCACACGAAACAACGCAATTTTCTTTTCTTCTTCTTTTTCTGAGAGAGAGAACGTTTTTGCTGCCTAAAAGAAAAAAAAGGCCTAACGGAGCAAAAAATTCCTAGACACCTGAGTTCTAACAGTTAAGCAGTTAAGGGATATTATTCTTCCATTATTCTTTTTTTCACTCTCAC
>NC_051408.1:39244955-39245110 GCF_015228065.2 Penaeus monodon | reverse complement strand
TTGTCTGATTATTTATCTCTATCTCTTTTCCTTCTCTCTATTTGTCTTTGCATGAACAGTGTTGGTATTATTGTTGTTTTATCATCACCTTAATGCCTATCACCACTATATATTCTCCGACAACGTTTGTTCCAGAAAATTATGAACTCTTGGTT
>NC_051408.1:39244209-39244663 GCF_015228065.2 Penaeus monodon | reverse complement strand
ATTAATTAAAGCTATGATTCCTTTCTCCTTATCTTATTTATTAATATATCGAGGCATTTTTGAAGGAGGGGGTCATAAAAAAGAAAGTAAAAATCCTATTAAAAATGACAAAAGTGTATGCTCCTTATTCACGTGTTACAAAATCCTATTATCTAGTTTCCATCACGCCTATAGATGGATGTTCCTCCTATTAGTATCATACTAGTAAATAGTAAAGTAATACTAACAGTAAAAGTAGATAGTAAATTCAGCTGATATAACCAAAGGCATAAAACAAAGCGATGTCCATATACTATCCACGTATTTTTGACGATTTTGTCTGTTCTATCATGCAGATAGTGTAAAACTATTTCAAATTTAGGATTGTATACAACAATTGCACAGATGGTTCATTACTTTTAGAGGAAAGGTCACATGTCTAACTCATTTACCTATTGAGTGGAAAGTTAACGTG
>NC_051408.1:39243142-39244185 GCF_015228065.2 Penaeus monodon | reverse complement strand
CTAAGAAATAATGTTTTTGTATTCACTCAGAAAAAGGAGTTTAGACCGAGTAATACTCCAGCAGACGCAACAGTGTGCGGCCAACTGTAGGTATCACACTCGCGTCTGTGTATTATTGAAGTTATGTGTGAATGTGCGTGTGCGCAAATAAACTTTCTCTTGCGTAATGAAATATCATATCTTATTTATTCATTTCAAGATTATTATGACGAAATCGTACGCAGAAGCGAACGTTATTGATATCAATTAAAAGACTTTTAGTGTAAAGTTATATTTTATTTTCTCAGGAGGAGTTACATTCGGGCGCGTAACTTCATTTTCCATAGCCACCGCTTCCACGGCCGCCGCCTCCTCCGCCGCCGCCGCCAAAGCCACTGCCTCCGAATCCACCTCCGCTACCGCTACCTCCAAATCCACCAGCCCCAACGCCGCTGCCTCCGAATCCGCCGCCTCCACTACCGCTACCTCCAAATCCACCAGCCCCAACGCCGCTGCCTCCGAATCCGCCGCCTCCACTGCCACCACCTCCGAATCCACCGCCTCCACCGCCAGAGAGCTTTCCACTTCCAAGGAAAACTGCGGGGAGCACACTTCCGCCTCCGCCGCCGCTGCCGCGACCTCCACCGTATCCTCCTCCTCCTCCGCCGCCACCGCCGCCACCGCCGCCACCGCCAAGTGCGTTGCCGCCTCCGAATCCACCAGCTCCTCTTCCTCCACCAAATCCACCACTTACTCCACCAACACCTCCAAATCCGCCTCCTGATGACCCTCCACTCCGTCCTCCGCCAAATCCTCCTCCACACCCCTGCCTCCTCCACCACCACCACCTCTTCCTCCTCCTCCACCTCTCCCTCCACCTCCACCGCCTCCTCCACCACTACCATATCCTCCTCCAGCCGCAGCAACGTACACCATCGCCATCACGGCCACCATCACCACCTGAAAATATTCGATTCTCGTTAAACTTACAATATTTTACAAATGGTCGAACACTGACCTATGTATTACAAACAATATATCACAGATTATTAACTAAACTTCTG
>NC_051408.1:39242496-39243056 GCF_015228065.2 Penaeus monodon | reverse complement strand
TGGTACAGAGAAACACCTTCCTCACCAAAGGGCGTTTTAAAACCATAGTCCGATTTCCTATCCTGCAGGTACACCAGCAAAAGCAGACAGGCAAGTGTGGCACTGCTTGCAACTGTCCTCATATTTATACAGGGGAGGGAGTGCAGTAGGTGGCCCTTTATGGTTAACATGTTTTCTGAACTTGAACTCTTTTTTTTCCCCTCTTGGGAGAATTTGATATAAAGATGCATGTCATATAGCGTCGATACCGTTTATTGTTTGCTGTTATTTAGTGTATCTGGTCAGGAATCTTTATTTCAGTCTTTTTGTTTTATTACTTTTTTCCTTTCCGTGTTTCTTTGGAAGGATCTACATATTAAGTACGAATTGCAAACATATCTTCACACGGAACAACGCAATTTTCTTTTCTTCTTCTTTTTCTGAGAGAGAGAACGTTTTTGCTGCCTAAAAGAAAGAAAAAAAATGCCTAACGGAGCAAAAAATTCCTAGACACCTGAATTCTAACAGTTAGACAGTTAAGGGATATTATTCTTCCATTATTTTTTTTTTCACTCTCACTG
>NC_051408.1:39241236-39241304 GCF_015228065.2 Penaeus monodon | reverse complement strand
ATAAAAGTGATATGTTTTTGTCAGGATTCTTACCATCCTTGCCATATTAATTAAAGCTATGATTCCTT
>NC_051408.1:39241063-39241210 GCF_015228065.2 Penaeus monodon | reverse complement strand
CGACTTGGATGCATTTTTGAAGGGGGGGGGTAATAAAAAAGAAAGAAAAAATCCTATTAAAAAATGACAAAAGTGTATGCTCCTTATTCACGTGTTACAAAATATTATTATCTAGTTTCCATCACGCCTATAGATAGATGTTCCTCC
>NC_051408.1:39240914-39241006 GCF_015228065.2 Penaeus monodon | reverse complement strand
AGACAGCTAATATAACCAAAGGCATAAAACAAAGCGATGTTCCATATAGTATCCACGTATTTTTGACGATTTTGTTTGTTCTATCTTGGAGA
>NC_051408.1:39240528-39240669 GCF_015228065.2 Penaeus monodon | reverse complement strand
ATTTGTTCTATCATGGAGATAAATAGTGTAAAACTATTTTAAATTTAGGATTGTATGCAACAACTGCACAGATGGTTCATTACTTTTAGAGGAAAGGTCACATGTCTAACTCATTTACCAATTAAGTGGAAAGTTAACGTG
>NC_051408.1:39239579-39240506 GCF_015228065.2 Penaeus monodon | reverse complement strand
ATAAGAAATAATATTTTTTTGTATTCACTCAGAAAAAGGAGTTTAGACTGAGTAATACTCCAGCAGACGCAGCAGTGTGCGGCCAACTGTAGGTGTCACACTCGCGTCTGTGTATTATCGAAGTTATGTGTGAATGTGCGTGTGCGCAAATAAACTTTCTCTTGCGTAATGAAATATCATATCTTATTTATTCATTTCAAGATTATTATGACGAAATCGTACGCAGAAGCGAACGTTATTGATATCAATTAAAAGACTTTTAGTGTAAAGTTATATTTTATTTTCTCAGGAGGAGTTACATTCGGGCGCGTAACTTCATTTTCCATAGCCACCGCTTCCACGGCCGCCGCCTCCTCCGCCGCCGCCGACAAAGCCGCTGCCTCCGAATCCACCTCCACTACCGCTACCTCCAAATCCACCAGCCCCAACGCCGCTGCCTCCGAATCCGCCGCCTCCACTGCCACCACCTCCGAATCCACCGCCTCCACCGCCAGAGAGCTTTCCACTTCCAAGACGGCCCTCCTCCTCCTCCTCCGCCGCCACCACCGCCACCGCCAAGTGCGTTGCCGCCTCCAAATCCACCAGCTCCTCTTCCTCCACCAAATCCACCACTTACTCCACCAACAAATCCAAATCCGCCTCCTGCTGACCCTCCACTCTGTCCTCCACCAAACCCTCCTCCACCACCCCTGCCTCCTCCACCACCACCACCTCTTCCTCCTCCTCCACCTCTCCCTCCACCTCCACCGCCTCCTCCACCACTACCATATCCTCCTCCAGCCGCAGCAACGTACACCATCGCCATCACGGCCACCATCACCACCTGAAAATATTCGATTCTCGTTAAACTTACAATACTTTACAAATGGTCGAACACTGACCTATGTATTATAAACAATATATCACAGATTATTAACTAAACTTCTG
>NC_051408.1:39239081-39239526 GCF_015228065.2 Penaeus monodon | reverse complement strand
GGTACAGAGAAACACCTTCCTCACCAAAGGGCGTTTTAAAACCATAGTCCGATTTCCTATCCTGCAGGTACACCAGCAAAAGCAGACAGGCAAGTGTGGCACTGCTTGCAACTGTCCTCATATTTATACAGGGGAGGGAGTGCAGTAGGTGGCCCTTTATGGTTAACATGTTTTCTGAACTTGAACTCTTTTTTTCCCCTCTTGGGAGAATTTGATATAAAGATGCATGTCATATAGCGTCGATACCGTTTATTGTTTGTTGTTATTTAGTGTATCTGGTCCAGGAATCATTATTTCAGTCTTTATTGTTTTATTACATTCTCCTTTTGCGCTGTTTCTTTGGAAGGATCTACATATTAAGTACGAATTGCAAACATATCTTCACACGGAACAACGCAATTTTCTTTTCTTCTTTTTCTGAGAGAGAGAACGTTTTTGCTGCCTA
>NC_051408.1:39238980-39239058 GCF_015228065.2 Penaeus monodon | reverse complement strand
AGGCCTAACGGAGCAAAAAATTCCTAGACACCTGAGTTCTAACAGTTAAGCAGTTAAGGGGTATTATTCTTCCATTAT
>NC_051408.1:39238181-39238412 GCF_015228065.2 Penaeus monodon | reverse complement strand
GTTGTATATGTAGCAAATCACAATCGGTCTTATGGCAATTAATTAAAGCTATGATGCCTTTCTCATCTTATTTATTTATATATCGATTGGGATGCATTTTTGAAGGGGGGGGGGGTCATAAAATAGAGAGAGAAAATCCTATTAAAAATGACATAAGTGTATGCTCCTTATTCACGTGTTACAAAATATTATTATCTAGTTTCCATCACGCCTATAGATAGATGTTCCTCC
>NC_051408.1:39237930-39238124 GCF_015228065.2 Penaeus monodon | reverse complement strand
AGACAGCTGATATAACCAAAGGCATAAAACAAAGCGATGTTCCATATACTATCCACGTATTTTTGACGATTTTGTCTGTTCTATCATGGAGATGAACAGTGTAAAACTATTTAGAATTTACGACTGTATACAAAAATTGCACAGATGGTTCATTACTTTTAGAGGAAAGGTCACATGTCTAACTCATTTACCTA
>NC_051408.1:39236486-39237495 GCF_015228065.2 Penaeus monodon | reverse complement strand
GTGGAAAGTTATCGTGTCTATCTCTCTATCTCTCCTAAGAAATAATATGTTTTTGTATTCACTCAGAAAAAGGAGTTTAGACTGAGTAATACTCCAGCAGACGCAGCAGTGTGCGGCCAACTGTAGGTGTCACACTCGCGTCTGTGTATTATCGAAGTTATGCGTGAATGTGCGTGTGCGCAAATAAACATTCTCTTGCGTAATGAAATATATCTTATTTATTCATTTCAAGATTATTATCACGAAATCGTACGCAGAAGCAAATGTTATATATATCAATTAAAAGACTTTTAGTGTAAAGTTATATTTTATCATCTCATTCAGGAGGAGTTACATTCGGGCGCGTAACTTCATTTTCCATAGCCACCGCTTCCACGGCCGCTGCCTCCTCCGCCGCCGCCGCCAAAGCCGCTGCCTCCGAATCCACCTCCGCTACCTCCAAATCCACCAGCCCCAACGCCGCTGCCTCCGAATCCGCCGCCTCCACTGCCACCACCTCCGAATCCTCCGAATCCACCGCCTCCACCGCCAGAGAGCTTTCCACTTCCAAGGAAAACTGCGGGGAGCACACTTCCGCCTCCGCCGCCGCTGCCGCGACCTCCACCGTATCCTCCTCCTCCTCCGCCGCCACCGCCGCCACCGCCAAGTGCGTTGCCGCCTCCGAATCCGCCAGCTCCTCTTCCTCCACCAAATCCACCACTTACTCCACCAACACCTCCAAATCCGCCTCCTGATGACTCTCCACTCCGTCCTCCGCCAAATCCTCCTCCACCACCCCTGCCTCCTCCACCACCACCACCTCTTCCTCCTCCTCCACCTCTCCCTCCCCCTCCACCGCCTCCTCCACCACTACCATATCCTCCTCCAGCCGCAGCAACGTACACCATCGCCATCACGGCCACCATCACCACCTGAAAATATTCGATTCTCGTTAAACTTACAATATTTTACAAATGGTCGAAAACTGACCTATGTATTATAAACAATATATCACAGATTATTAACTAAA
>NC_051408.1:39235950-39236396 GCF_015228065.2 Penaeus monodon | reverse complement strand
TGGTACAGAGAAACACCTTCCTCACCAAAGGGCGTTTTAAAACCATAGTCCGATTTCCTATCCTGCAGTTACACGAGCAAAAGCAGACAGGCAAGTGTGGCACTGCTTGCAACTGTCCTCATATTTATACAGAGGAGGGAGTGCAGTAGGTGGCCCTTTATGGTTAACATGTTTTCTGAACTTGTACATTTTTTACCCCTTTTGGGAGAATTTGATATAAAGGTGCTTGTCATACAGCGTCGATATCGTCTATTGTTTGCTGTTATTTAGTGTATCTGGTCCAGGAATGATTATTTCAATATTTATTGTTATATTACATTTTCCTTTTCCGCTATTTGTTTGGCAGGATCTACATATTAAGTACGAATTGCAAACATATCTTAAAACGGAGTTTTTGATGTCTAAAAAAAAATACCTAACGTGAGCAAAAAAAAATCTCAGACACC
>NC_051408.1:39235526-39235723 GCF_015228065.2 Penaeus monodon | reverse complement strand
ATCATCACCTTAATGTCTATCACCACTATATATTCTCCGACAACGTTTGTTCTAGAAAATGATGAACTCAATAATCATATGCATCTGCTGCTTCTGCCTGAGAATCGAAATCAAATAAAGCAAATATCGAAAGCAAAATAAGTGAAAATACAGCATGGTAGGCCTATAGAGTATGTACCAAGAAGCTTTGATGTGTC
>NC_051408.1:39234759-39235264 GCF_015228065.2 Penaeus monodon | reverse complement strand
TAACAATATGTAACATGCAAATCACTGCATGTTACATATTGTTACATGCCAAATTTAACTATGATTCCTTTCTCCTCTTTATATGTATTTATATCTCTTGCTATCTTGGTTCGATGTTAAGCTTTACGAAAGGGATGCACCTTTGAAGGGGAGAGACATAAAAAAAAGAAAAATGCTCTTAAAGAAATGATAAAGTGTATTCTCCATAATCACGTGTAGCAAAATTATTAACTAGTTTACGCTTATAGGCAGAGGCTCTTATTCATCAGGTAATTACAGTGGAAAAGTAATAGTACCATACGATTTGATGATAAAATTTTACTACTAATAAAAATAGATAGCAGAGAAAACTGATATAATCAAAAGAAATCAATGTTGCATAAATCATCACGAATATCTAGAGACATGTTTTTGTATTTTATCATGGAGACAAACAGTATAAAATATTGCACATTGCACAGATGGTTCATTCATTTTAAAAGGAAGGTCACATGTCCAACTCATT
>NC_051408.1:39233033-39234329 GCF_015228065.2 Penaeus monodon | reverse complement strand
CACTCACAGAGAAATTAATTTTGGAGAAAGTAATACTCAAGCAGACACATTATAAACTCATCATCCTTTCCACAGAAAATTACACCCAATTTTACACATACAGCCACTCTTCATAATGCCTAACATCTACAGTTTATTAGACATCCTCATTTCTGGGTCCCTTTCCAATATTTAATTTGTCTGTGTGTGTGTCTGTAGGTGTTGTCACACTCGTGTTTACATATATAGCCGAAGTTATGCAAGATGAAATGCCACGTACGTAATGAAAAAACACATCGAATTTATTAAATAAACATCAAGACTATTACGGCGAAATCGTATGCAGATGCGATTGTTATAGATATCAAATAAAAGGCTTTTAGTGCAAAGATATTTTTATTTTCTTACATCTGGGTGTATGTGCTCATTTTCCATAGCTGCCACCGACTCCACGGCCGCTGCCTCCTCCGCCGCCGCTACCAAAACCGCTGCCTCCTCCGCCGCCGCTACTAAAACCGCTGCCTCCGAATCCACCGCCTCCACCGCCATTGCCAAAACTGCTACCTCCAAATCCACCAGCCCCAACGCCGCTGCCTCCGAATCCGCCGCCTCCACTGCCACCACCTCCGAATCCACCGCCTCCACCGCCAGAGAGCTTTCCACTTCCAAGGAAAACTGCGGGGAGCACACTTCCGCCTCCACCGCCTCCGCCGCCGCTGCCGCGACCTCCACCGTATCCTCCTCCTCCTCCTCCTCCGCCACCGCCGCCACCGCCAAGTGCGTTGCCGCCTCCGAATCCACCAGCTCCTCTTCCTCCACCAAATCCACCACTTCCTCCACCAAATCCACCACTTACTCCACCACGTCCTCCACCAAATCCTCCTCCACCTCCTCTTCCTCCTCCACCGCCTCTTCCTCCACCTCCTCCACCTCTCCCTCCACCTCCACCGCCTCCTCCACCACTACCATATCCTCCTCCAGCCGCAGCAACGTACACCATCGCCATCACGACCACCACCACTACCTGAAAGTATTTCATTCTCTTTAAACCTTCAGTATTCTACTACTGAAAGGCCCTATGCATATCATTAGGATCAAAATAGTCCTATTCATTAACTATACTTCTTCAAAATCTAAGGAATTTTTCTCTTAGTACAAACACACTAGCTTCCTCACCAATGGGCGTTTTAAAATCATCCTCCGATTTCCTGTCCTGCTGTTTAAGGAACAAAGGCAGAGGTAAAAGTGTGGCGCTAATGCATTTGTCCTCATATTTATACAAGGCAGGGCATAGTCTCAATGTACCTTATGTCTGGC
>NC_051408.1:39232831-39233013 GCF_015228065.2 Penaeus monodon | reverse complement strand
AATACTTTGATATAAAGGCACACGTTTTTTCCTTTCTTTCTTTTTTTTTAATGCTTTGATATAAAGGTGCACGTCATGCAGTATCGGAATTATATGTTTGCGATTTGCCGTTATGTAGATATTCTTTACATCAGTGCATTTATCACACTAATAAGAATTTGATAGACAGTATATATTGTTAT
>NC_051408.1:39232552-39232794 GCF_015228065.2 Penaeus monodon | reverse complement strand
CTTTTGCGAATTATAAGCATAACTAAATCTAATTTGCGCAATAGTAATAGAAATAAAAACATATTAGTGTCTTGTAGACTAATGGGGAAACTGACCTTTTATAACAACACAAAACAGTTGCCACAAAAGCGAGAGTTCTGACATCAGAGACGTCATCCATGAAGTGAAGAGACGTAACATGCTTTGATGTTACGTGTCCCTCCCTCTCTCCCCTCTCGCTTTCTGTTTTCCTGCTCTTTATT
>NC_051408.1:39231918-39232141 GCF_015228065.2 Penaeus monodon | reverse complement strand
TTTTTTAAAGCCCGATTCATGTATGTAATTTTTTTTTTTTTTTTACAGTATTAGATATAAAGCAGATATGCATTTTTTTTCATACTGTTCTTACAAATCAATATCAACAAATATACTTTTTACAAACATTCGTAGTTTTCAACACACATATGAAGAGACATTCGTTTTGCATACTGACATCAATAAAACTATTATAGTACCGCAGAGAGGTAATCATGAAGCC
>NC_051408.1:39231401-39231531 GCF_015228065.2 Penaeus monodon | reverse complement strand
ATGTATCTATGAAGTGAAAAAGTTTGTCTTGAATTACATTTTCTCTCTAAAGAACATACTTGGAAATCAAATTTTCGATACTCATTTTTTAAAGAAAAAAATGCCACGGTAGTAAATACATCTCAGATAC
>NC_051408.1:39231204-39231330 GCF_015228065.2 Penaeus monodon | reverse complement strand
CTGTTGCCATGGGAATATACCTTTAACTCTTAAACACACATAACCAAATGATCGGCTATACTTCGAAATACTTAAATTCTTGACGATTTCTTTCAACTTATTACCTCATCCTCCCTGAATCTCTCA
>NC_051408.1:39230736-39231118 GCF_015228065.2 Penaeus monodon | reverse complement strand
AAGCAAATATAACTTATAGCGTGAATATTGTAGATAATGAGTAAAAACGCCTTTGGTTTATATTAATTTTATTTTTCTCAGTCAGGAAGACTTACATCTGGGCGCGTAGCTTCATTTTCCATAGCCACCGCTTCCACGGCCGCTGCCTCCTCCGCCTCCGCTACCAAAACCGTTGCCAAAGCCGATGCCCCTCCTCCGCCACTGCTTCCACTGCCACTGCCACCGAATCCACTGCCGCTACCAACCTACCGCTACCTCCGAATCCACCAGCCCCAACGCCGCTGCCTCCGAATCCGCCGCCTCCACTGCCACCACCTCCGAATCCACCGCCTCCACCCCCAGAGAGCTTTCCACTTCCAAGGAAAACTGCGGGGAGCACACT
>NC_051408.1:39230362-39230466 GCF_015228065.2 Penaeus monodon | reverse complement strand
AGCCGCAACAACGTACACCATCGCCATCACGGCCACCATTACGGTCTGTAAGATATGAGACTTGTGTAAACACTGAAAAATTGCTAAATATTTATAAATTAGTT
>NC_051408.1:39229715-39230061 GCF_015228065.2 Penaeus monodon | reverse complement strand
TTAAAACAAAGGCTATGCTTATCGACTTCATCATAGACTCGTTAATGCATTCCTAAGCATATTACAAGGAGATCCAATCCCCTTACCAATAGACGTCTCGAGATCATGTCTTCAGCGATCGAGTAATAATGCCGAAGAATAATGTGCCGTTGGGGATAGGCCGTGCACTTTTATATAGGCCTAGGATAATGCATCTTTGCCTTTTATCCTTGAAGTATTTTAATTTTTTCGTGATTCAAGTTTTTTTTTAGACTTTATCATGTTGGCGACTTTCTTATTATTTTTTTTCCTCGTCCTTCATTCTTCATTTTCTATGTTCTCGATGATATTTTTCTGACATTTAGCT
>NC_051408.1:39227814-39228115 GCF_015228065.2 Penaeus monodon | reverse complement strand
TTATTTTGAAAAAAATAGCCCCAGACGCAAATGCAATGGAAAGAGCGGTCACTGAGTACAAGTGAATAAAAAAAAAACTGTAACACCAGCAACAGTAGAACGAGATTAGAAACACAATATGTTTGAAAAAGCGAAGCTTGTAAACTTAATAATGAACCCGGTGTTAATAAAGATTTAAAAGATATAAACAAAGGAAGTTACTTGTTCCAGCTGAGAAAACAACAGCATATTTCTTCCAAGAAAATTAGTACATACTGCGGCATATGAATTTGTTTTATATAATTACTTTATACTTTCTAAA
>NC_051408.1:39227316-39227668 GCF_015228065.2 Penaeus monodon | reverse complement strand
GTATTTTCTTGAATTAAGTTTCAAAAGCATTTGCAAAACCGATAACTCACTGTGTACATACCTAAAAGTACCCAATCATTTTTATTGCTCATTGTTCCTGAGAGCGAATTATATTTTAGCCTACCTAAGCTACAGCAACTGTTTAGGCCTATTTATTTAACACCTTTTTAAGTAATTTGCTGTTGGATCGTAAAAAAAATATCGGAGGTTTTCAAGACATCTCGGTTGATTACTTGTAATTGGTCATTTTCTTTCCTCATTATTCAACAATTCTTGAGTAAGTTGAGGTATAAAAGAAGAAAATTATATAACAGAAGAGATAGATAGATTAATAAGTAATGGTATAGATGAA
>NC_051408.1:39226207-39226785 GCF_015228065.2 Penaeus monodon | reverse complement strand
ACTCGTGAAACTTTAATCCTGATCTCTTCGAAATGATTTTTGAATTGTGTGATATGTTTATTATTTGCATTTGTGTGTTTTTGAAGTGGGTGTCAAAACATACATACAAAGACCCAAAATATAGAATTCCGATGCATCTATTACCAACATTTTCTAGAATTTGCAGACAAACGTTTTAATGACAGTAGTAATAGTGATAAAATGCATAAAGACTCTATTTGTAAGTATGATATCGACAAACAGACAGGATCACATAGACAGAGAACTAGAAGAGACATATGTTTCCTTTTCTCATAGTAGATAAAGATTTTACATTTGAAGTATGTGTATTTTATAAGTGAATAGTAGTGTGATATTTAAATGCGATGATAAACTTGCTATTTACATTCGATAGAGATATGAAAGATGAATTATAATCTATGGAAACAGTGAATGACTTATGCTGATCTAGTTCTTTATATTTATTATGATAATATATATGTAATGTTTCAATAATTCATTTATATGTTTTATATCTTAATATATAATTTAAATATCGAATATATGTGTGTGTTGTGATATGGGTTTATGATATTGAT
>NC_051408.1:39226074-39226141 GCF_015228065.2 Penaeus monodon | reverse complement strand
CAGATTATACACTAATATTATAAGATCAACGATGTATCACTTACAGTGACTATCCACATGAAAAACT
>NC_051408.1:39221178-39222727 GCF_015228065.2 Penaeus monodon | reverse complement strand
TTCTTTTTTTTTTGTCATTTTCCCTCAGGTTACTGTTATCTTGATTTTGATATTTCCACACAGCGTCATTCTTTGCTTTAAATAAATTCAGTCAAGCTGTTTTTCATTCCTGTTCAATGGATAACTAATAATAAAGATATGGTGGAAACAGCAAGGTGAACTTGTTGGCTTGCGTGAACATATCCTGTTTATCCGAAGCAATTCTACAATGGTAACGTCATGTCTGTCTGTACTCGTATTACGTACAGCCCATTGTTTAAAACAAAAAAGGAATTTTGAGAAAAAAATAGCTGGATGCTTTCTCTTTTTGTATCTTCCGCCACGGGACAATGGTTAAGAAGCAGTTAGGATAATAATAAACAAGGTTATTCTAAAAAAAAAAAAGAGCTCACTGTTGCAGGCTGTATATAATAGGATCTGCAGAAGGCGTTGAAACAGAAGCATACGACAGCTTGCTCTTCCTCAAGCAGCAAAGGATATTTCAGAGAACAGCATGTTCCTTCAGCGTCCATTGGTGAGAGACCTTCTGCTTACATTTTTACTCATTTTAACTGCGTAATCAAACTACTGAAGTTTTACTGCAATCTACGATCATTAGGTGAGACAATGATGCTCAACCTGTAACTCGTAATCAACAAGTGTATCAAGTGTGCGCCGTAATGTTTCTCTTGTGTTTTTCACGGTTTTGAGGTTCCTGGCTTTCCAATAGGGAACGTTGGGAAAAAGTAGAAAGCTGATCTATGTAACTTACAGTTTCCCAGTAATTCAGTGTACTATACATTTTCAAAGATATAAAACAGTTGCATTTGCATTTTAAAGGCGTAAAGAGTTGGTGTTTCGCAAGTCTAGGATAGGTTTTTAGTGTCGCCAGACTGTAAACCTTGAGAGCCACTGTGTTCAGTGTCAAGGATTGGTTTCGTTAATTAAGACCCTCTTTGTTTAAGAAGCTTTCCTCAACTGCGTGTCTCTTCACAGGTGACGGTAGTGACCGTCGTCTTGATGTGTTGCGTCGCCTCTGCTCAGTACCATCACGGCGGTGACAGCACTATCATCAGAGTTCCCCTAATAGCCACTGGACGCATTCCCAGCTATCTGGTCAACCCCAACCTGCCAGTGAGCCCCAACGTCATTCGCGTCCCGAAAGTGGCCATGCATACCCTGCCCCCCATCGGAGGCACCTACGCCTGAAAAGCCATAAAAGCGCTTGGAGACTGCTAGCAAATCTCGATGAAAGGCCAGGCTTGTTTTCAACTCCAAGAAATTTGGCTCGGTCTCTATAGGATCTGGCAAATTTCTTCAGTACTTGATTGTAGAGAACTGAATAAACTATTGGTTAATGCTAAACGAGCTTCCTAAACCTCACTAATAATTTCTTTAATACTGACATTAAGATTATAAAATTGTTTAAATCGGAATTTCAACATGATTTCTAGTATTATCATTCATTATATAACATGATGGCAATGGATCAAAACCAAGATAAGAAACAGTACAGGGAAAAAAGAGAAATAAGAGTTTGATAATCATCAAAACGCGCTAATAACATTTG
>NC_051408.1:39220641-39220713 GCF_015228065.2 Penaeus monodon | reverse complement strand
TTCCTTTCTGTACTGACTATAAAAGTTGGAATTTTCTTATGATTTTTATATATGTTGTTCATTATGGGACAG
>NC_051408.1:39220112-39220580 GCF_015228065.2 Penaeus monodon | reverse complement strand
AAATAAAGATACATATTTAGACTGCGGGAATTGGAGTTCCCTTCAGGTACAGTGGGACTACCAGTACCTGTCAGGCACCCAGTTGATAGAAGGAATTATTAATTTGCCTGTTTTTTACTGAAATCTATTAACGTAACAAAGGTCTAGCATTCTATTTGAAATTTCGTCATAATTAGTAACTAAAACTAAACCATAATCATTACATAGTTGAAAGTATCATTCTGGATAACATTAGAAATTGTAATAATCATGAAATTTTAAAATATAATCATGGATGTAATTAACATGTATATAGAGCAAGACATCTGAAACAAAACTATGCTTGGTACATATCAGGAAGGAAGGGTAGAACTAGTTCTTTTAATGCACGGGAGCACAGGTTCACACCACAGCGGCTTCATCTACACTTAGGTCTGGATTCTTTGCCTTTTCTAGAGAACGCTCTGCATCTGTATTTTTGCATAATAT